>NC_054744.1:34105288-34352788 GCF_018143015.1 Lytechinus variegatus | reverse complement strand
CACACAGTGTCCATGTAGCATCAGGATATTTACATTTGGTCAGGTAGCTTAATACCTCAGATTTCCTTTGCATAGTTCTATTTTCATAGAAAAAAAATAATTATGCTATGTCCACCAAATATGACATTTCCCAATGCTACATAGAAAGTGTGACAATTTTTTTTAAACTATGCATACATTATGAGGTATTTAGTTACCTGACATAACAATATACATATTGTTTCAAGTTTTGGTCAGTCTAATTGCAACTATTTGACTTTTAGGAACAATTGTAAATATGCCGATGCTACACGGACATAAAGTCTGGCGTTATACACTGTTTTGCTAAATAACTGAATGAAAAATTAATCTCAAAGACCCTAAATTGCCCAAAAGTTGCAGTAAAATGTATGGTGTTAATACAAATGTAAAGCCTACAAACAATGAAATTTATAGCAGGCCTATAATCAGTACTGAATTATGCTGAAATGTCACAATTTGTGCCCCAACTTCATGGAAAACCCATTTCCATAATAATATTACTTTGCTTCATGATGACTAATTCTTATTAACCTTTACAAAAAAATATGAACAGATCCATATCCGTGTAGAGAACGATGGTATCAATACTGTTGCTTAGCAACTGATGTGTATCGAAAAAGAAGGATAGCAGATTCACCCTGCCAGGGACGGCGTTGTATAAATGCCAAATAAATGGCATGAACATGATCAGGAACAAATACTGAAACTTCATGAACAGAGTAATATATCACCCATAAATTGTCGTCATTATCTCACGATATTGAAGAATAATTGACCTAAGATTCTTCTTCGAAACAAGGGCATGAATTCATACTGGAATGCAAAATGATAGTTCACATATCAAATAAAAGTGAAAACATCACTGAAAGAAAACCTGGTCTTGATTGAAAATAGGGTTAGGGTTTATATTCTCTTTTTTTTTCTTTAATCAAATTTTCCAGATATTGGATATGGGTAGACTGTTTTATACGGCTGGCAAAAGTGTGTACATTGCACCCTGATGCTTAGAGTAAGATACGATGGCAAATTGATGTGCACGCCCCGTTTGTTTGCACTGTTCGACCCATTGATTGAGCACGCAAGATTTACACGACTGAGCTTGTCATATCATTTTTCGTTATTTTCTTCGTATTCAGGATTTTCAAAGTGGCATTGCTATCAAAGTGAAAATAACTGAGCTCTGTGCTGGCTAAAAAATAATGTCTTGAACAGTCGTTCGGTGCAATGGTATAACATCATGGTTGACACATGAGGAGAATGAAGAAAGTGATAAGTTGAATGAAGTTCAAACCAATTGGTCTTTTCAATAAAACACAAGGATATGAATTATTACTTTACTAATCATAAAGTCAAAATTTGACAAGAATTTGTAATCTTTCAGATTAATAAATGCTAGTTTGTTGGGAATACATCATGAAGAGATTTGTTGGTGTTTTCATTAATTAGTTTGCTCTTAGACAATCGGCTACAAGGATTTCAGCAGATTAATCTTTCCCCTGCAAAAAAAAATCTATTTCCATGAATTCATGATTGTAAAATAAGCACAAAATACATTCTAAAGATAGTAAAAGATTCCAAAGCATTGCTCAGATTAGAAACATGTGCATTAATCCGTTATTCTACACATTCTTCTGAACTACGCTTGAATAGAATATTATGGTTTAAAAATAGCTGTAGTGTGTGATATCAAGCATTCCCTCTTCAAAATGTCATGGAATATGAGCTATTGTAGAAAATATAGGATGTTGATAGTGCTTAAGCCTGGTTCAGTAAATGAAATTTAAATAAAAACCTAATTAAAAGGGAGATCCTGATGAGGAGAAGAACAAACCAATTTACTCTGTTCCTTTGGTTGGCAAAATCCCACACCCTACTGAACCCCTTTACAATGTCCCCACCATGTCACGCGAACCTATGAATTATTAAAACTTAATCTACTAATGGTTCCCCATTACACACTTACAACAGAGTTGTATGCTGCGTTTTATACCCCTCTCATATATTTCGGACTACTAGTCCTTTTCCATTGTACTACAACCATCAATAAGTGTTAGTTCTTGTTACAACTGGATGATAACAAAGCTTGGCAATGCTTACCTCAAACTTCCTCATTTGCCTTGTCTCCCATTTTTTTCTACAACCAGTTTTCTCTTTCAATTCTTTACCCGTCTTCTCTTTCACTCCTTTACCTGTCTTCTCTTTCACTCCTTTACTCATCTTCTCTTTCATTCCTTAACCCGTCTTTTCTTTCAATCCTTTACCTGTCTTCTCTTTCACTCCTTTACCTGTCTTCTCTTTCACTCCTTTACTCGTCTTCTCTTTCAATCCTTTACCCGTCTTCTCTTTCACTCCTTTATCTGTCTTCTCTTTCAATCCTTTACTCGTCTTCTCTTTCAATCCTTTACCTATCTTCTCTTTCAATCCTTTACCTGTCTTCTCTTTCATTCCTTTACTTGTCTTCTCACACTCATTTAATACCTATCTTCTCTTTCAATCCTTTACCTGTCTTCTCTTTCAATCCTTTACCTGTCTTCTCTTTCAATCCTTTACCCGTCTTCTCTTTCAATCCTTTACCTATCTTCTCTTCCACTCTTTTACCTGTCTTCTCTTCCACTCTTCTACCTGTCTTCTCTTTTGCTCTTTTACCTGTCTTCTCTTTCAATCCTTTACCTGTCTCCTCCTTCACTCCTTTACTCATCTTCTCTTTCACTCCTTTACCTGTCTTCTCTCTCACTCCATTACCTGTCTTCTCACACTCATTTACCTGTCTTCTCTTCCACTCTTTTACCTGTCTTCTCTTTTGCTCTTTTACCTGTCTTCTCTTTCAATCCTTTACCTGTCTCCTCCTTCACTCCTTTACTCATCTTCTCTTTCACTCCTTTACCTGTCTTCTCTCTCACTCCATTACCTGTCTTCTCTTTCAATCCTTTACCTGTCTTCTCTCTCACTCCATTACCTGTCTTCTCACACTCATTTACCTGACTTCTCTGTCATTTATTTACCTACTTGTATATTCTGTTTCACTCTTTTACTTGTCTTCTCTCTCACTCCTTTACCCGTCTTCTTTCTCACATTTCTTAACCTTCCCGCAAAATGTATTTGCTCTCTTTAATAAGAAGTAGCCCCCCCAAAAAAACAACAACAACAACAACAAAACTTCCCCTCAATCTGCCTGTCCATAATTATGTGGGGCTTTTTCTTAACCTTAATCTGATATCTCTCAATTTTTTTTCATTTTCCTTTCAAAATATATATTCCATTTGACCATTAAATTGTTTCTTTTGAGAATTAACCCACTCCCCTTGGCTAGACTGAAACCAGCTGCTAAAGCCTACCACAGCTCTTGTTGGATTTAATATCCAGGGACTTGCAAAAGAACTTTACATGTAAGGGCGGAAAATATAAATACTGTTTTTCATTTTTCCATCTAAAAAAAATCATATATTTCCCCCCCCCCCCTCAAATGTAAAAAATAAAATATTGAACTGAGATTGTCTTCAGAATATGACTATTTCTTTAAATATTGCGTACCTCTCCCAATATAAAAAAAAAATGCATCCCACATATTTCTTCGAAAGAGTTTTAGAAGTAATGCCAATATTTCTTACACAATGAGAAAATTATCTATATAAATCCCTACTCAGTAATCCATTAATTGTATGCTTCTGTATGTAAGAGGTACATTTTTCAAAATAAGATTGGATTAGATTACACTTCATTCAGGTAAAATGTGTCTATTAGTTTATCTTGTACAGGGCCCCATCATCGCAAGCTTTACTTTTCTTGGGGTCCTTCCAAGTTTTATTTGTAAAGTTTGTATGTATTTGGTTTACTTGATTTTTATATGGAAAATAAAAAATTGAAATTGAATCAAATCAGAAAATGTTCCCCACCTACTATTCCCAATTAGTTGCAACATTCAAAATTTGAAAAAAAATGAAATTAATGATAGAATGCACGTATGAAGAGATGCTCAAAATGCTGACTTTATGTTATTAGCACTAGTCTTTTTTTTCATATCAGGTGGGTGTTTCATAAAGCTGTTTGTAAGTTAAGAGCAACTTAAAGAACGGCTGTTGATCCTTTCTTGTGGCAAATGGTATACACCAAAATGTTCATAAGGTGATGATTTACATGTAGTGCGTAAGGAAGTTTCACCAGTTGTTTTTAAAGTTGCTCTCAACTTACGAACAGCTGCAGTGTAAAAATGAAGTGCTAATTTAGCACTTACAGTGCTTGTATAGTGACTGCACTACGAGTGCCGATTTTCTAGTTCGAATTTAAACTGGAAAATCAGCACTCGAGTGCTGATTTTCCAGTTTAAATTCGAACTAGAAAATCGGCACTCGTAGTGCAGTCACTATAAAAGCACTGTAAGTGCTAAATTAGCACTTCATTTTTTACAGTGTATATGAAACGGCCCCCAGGTAGAAAAATTTAGAGAAGGCCATGTAAATCAAACACATAATTCACAAAATACTAAAACAGTATGTTTTAAAGAGCAAAGAAAAATGACACTTTGATTATCTATTGAGATTATTTCTTTCATTTTACTTCACATCAATTTTAATAAGTTCTTGATCGTGAAAGGACACCTGAAAGTGACATGATTATGACAATTTATCCTGCAAACATAATGTGGTTTTGTTATTAAATTATAATATTCAAGTATTACTGTCATAAATGAGAAAATGAATTATAAACATTGAATTACCCCCTCTTTCACTTCTCTTGCAAAAATCAAGTGAACTGATGAGTTTTAAAAATTCATTATTATGAAGGGTCTATTCATCTATATGAAGAAATCCATAGTGGTATTATTAATAGAAGAATACATTCAAGAATATGGTCTATATATAAGTTTTAATATAGGGAGGATAAAACCTATCTAGAATAATTAGAAAGGAAAGAATAGAGGAGAGGGGAAAAAAGGTAGGTAGGCAGGTAAACCGCAGATAATTGTACTCCTCACATTCACTGGTGAAATGAAACCATAATACTATAACCCAGCAGTGACATGTACCAGGCTCTGCCTTGCACGCAATGCAATCACTATTCATCTCAGCCTCACATTGCCCCCCCCCCTGCACCATCCTCCTTGGACTTCATCTATGCTAATGAGCAATGCCTAAGAGCAGCCCCACAGATGGCAGGCTTTCATTGGCTGCTTGTGCTACCAATGGCTGGGGGCCATGTCACAGCCGTTCTTATTGGCTGACTTCTGACACACACACAAAAATTAGGTGGTAAGGCAACTAAGAGATGGAGGAAAAGTGAGAGAGAGGGAGAGAGAACGGCGGAGAGAGAGATTGGGAATTGTATACTGATGAAGCAAGCGTGTGAGACATTAGCGATCGGCTCTCTCGCTTCTAATCATACCCGTGTGATACCCACCCCCTCTTTTTATTTGATAATAAAAATGCAACAGTTAAGTAATATCTTGTTTAACGTTGGGGAAAGACACGAAGCAAAAAAAAGAGCAACAATGCCTATTGATTGGGATATGGCCTTGGTCTTTCATACACCCATTTGTGCATCTAAACCTACAGTTGCACAATACATGTCTGCGGCGGCATAAATATCTTGCTCAAAGAAAATAAAAATTAAAAAATGCAATAGTCTATTCAAATAGCTAAGAAGTCAGAAAGTGGGAGTACCTTCGATTCAATTTGATTTCTACCATAGATACATTTAGAAATAAAAATATAACTTCTCTTCTCTCGCGTTCAAGGAGTCTTTTTTTTCCCCTGCAGGAGAAAAATTGCACCAATTGCATTACAATAGATCAAAAAACATGCTCTTCAGAAATTAAGAAGGATCTATTACAAAGATGGTTAAAGAGAGAAAAAGGGAAAATGATCGAAGAGAGAGGAAAGGGTAAGTAGAAGAGAAAGAAAAGGGTAAATACGAAGGTCAAAGGAAAATCATGCTCACAAATAGAAAGAATAGAAATAGAAAATATGGAATACACACATATTGAGGGGAAATGGCAGAGAGGGGGAAAGAAAAAATATGAATACACCCCCCTCTCTCTTTATTTCCCAAGATATGTGTTTTTCTTCGGTTTCTTTATTTTTATGCCAGTCTCCTCATCTCACGATCATATATTATTCATTTCACTCCACTATGGCAGAAAGACTGCTCATGGGTATGTATACCAATATGGATATGATAACAATAACCCTCCTCAATATTATTATCATCATCATATATATTATCAGTACCATCATACTAATATTAGCATTATCATGATTATTATTGTTATTATCATTAATAAGTTTATTATGTTTATTAATCTTATTATTAGCATTATTACTTTCATTAGCATTATCATTATAAGCATTATGAATATCATGATTATTATAATTTTTATCATCATGAATATTATTATAAGCATCATCAAAACTATCAACCGGATCATTGTGGCACAGTAAATTCGTCTCTGGACTTTCAAACAGAGGGTGGTGGGTTCGAATCCCAGCCATGGCGTAATTTTCTTCGGCAAGAAATTTATCCACATTGTGCTGCACTCGACCCAGGTGAGGTGAATAGGTACCCAGTAGGAAGAAATTCCTTGAATGCTCGTGCGCCCGATCAAGGTAGCCGTGCTAAAGCTGGGGTAATAATAATAGCAGGGTCCGCTGGTAGAACAGTTTTTAGAACTGAAGTGGCTACCCTGGGTAAAATATGCCATTATTATTATTATCATTACCATCAGGAGTAAAATATATTATCATTTTCACCATCATCGTGTTTAATAATGGAGGATTTGAAAACTAACGTTTGAGAATAAAATCTTAAAATTAGAGAGAGAAGATTAAAAATTGTTATATTTTTGACAAAGCACATGCATCGGTGCAGGAAAGATGAAAGTAAATATCAATTATGATTTTAATTAATAATTACATCACCAGCGTGGCACCTCAATCAAAAGTAAATAAAAGAAAGAAGTGAATACCTCTCCTGTGTCAAGGTGGCTTCTCTTCCTCTTGTTTTCACTCTCAAGATCAAATCAAGTCAATGGTCCTGAAATAAAAGAGAACATAAGAAACAGAAATCGAAATTGGTGTCTGAAATAATTTCTAAATCAAATTAGAGTTTCCGACTGACTTGACAAGAATTTTTTTCCACCACATCTTGTCAGGAATGCACTTGGAAGGTGATATTCGGTGCTCTTACATGGTTTTTCAAGGGCTGTAAACAGTACAATGAAAATATATTTCATAATATCTCCAACATAAAACATGTTCTGTAATAGAACAGGTATACCATCAACTAAAGGAAATACAACCCCCCCCCCCCAATGGTAAACATCAACAAAACATATTTGAAAGGTTATTCTTAAATATTTATGGTCAAAAATTGAATACAATGTGTCCTCTAAATCTGATTTTGACATGTCGCAGATATAGTTGTTTCCTTTACATAATTTTGCAATTTGAATCTACTTCCTACCAATTAATCAACTTTCAATATGACATAAAAAAGGAATACACTCTCAATTGGTCATCAGTCACTACCATTTTTTTATTGAATCATTGTAAGTAAGGATACTAATATATATATATACATACATTTTGATTCCCGACAGAGACATTTTGTCGGCATCACCACTTTTTCCAAAGGGCAGATAGCTCTGGGGAACCTTGATTTAAGCTACGCCTACCATTGTTCTCTTCATCCATTTCTTTCACAGAATATTTGAATAAAAGAGTTGCCAAAGCTGTTGTATATGTATGTATAATTTCTAACATTTGTATACTTTCTCCCATACATGTACTGTATCTAAGCGAGAGCTTTAGTCCAGCTGAGGCATGGCGGCTTGCCATTGTTCAAAACCCATCTACACCCAACAAAGAAAATTATAATTGGTATGGTGTCAAAAATCTGTTTATCTGATGGTCAATCGGATTGGGGTTGCCCTTGCCGCAAACCTGTCTCTGTGGTCTAGTGGTAAAGGCACCAGCGTTCAAAGCTGGGGACCCAGGTTCGATTCCAGGCAGAGACTTTTTTTGGCATCACCAATTTTTCCAAAGGGCAGATAGCTCTGGGGAACCTTGATTTAAGCTACGCCTACCATTGTTCTCTTCATCCATTTCTTTTACAAAATATTTAAATAAAGAGTTTCTAAAGCTGTTGTACATGTACAATTTCTCTTATATATATATATATATATATATATAAACTTCTGCCTTCCTACTACATGTACATGCATTTGTATGATAAAAAAGAAGATGGGATTTATCACAGATGTTACATACTTGAATTTCTGAACAAGAAAATTATCCCTTGCTAGTAAATACATTTTCATATTAATATCAATCTGGAATCCTATTTCATTGAAAATAAACCTTATAAACTTATCACTATATTAATGTGACAAATATTGAAATGTGTACTTCATAATTATGCATCAACCCTGTTTTATGAAGATCATTCAGTTTATAGATACCCGGTAAGCATGAATTTACAATTTCTCATGATTGACCTACGTTCACATCTAACCCTGAAGTGAACTTACAATGTACACATGTTTAATAACTATAAAGAAGTTAAACTGTCTATATTAAATTGTACGTGTATGATTTACATTATCTTGTATATTTCCATGATTTTCACTTTTGATCAATATTTATTGCAAATTCTGGTATATGTTCATATCTAACCCTGATGAGAACTTACAATACACATGTGTTAACTGTAAAAGAGAGAGCTCTGCTTCTGTATGAATTATCGTATTTACATGTAATATTGAATATGTAATGAAAATACTGTTACAATATATGTAAAAGCCAAGAGTTCAGTCTCTAGTATTCATGAATAGTTTCAAAAGATTTACATCTTTCTGATCAATTATTCTATTCAAATATTAGTGTATATTCACATCTCGCCCTGAAGTGAGCTCAGATAGAATATACAAGTGTTAAACATAAAGAAGACATTTCAGCCTCTGTCATATGTTAATATGCATGATTTCCAGGTTTTTATATTTTCATACACAATCTCGCTTCGGATCAATTGTTTTATTCAAATACTAGTATGTTCACATCTAACCCTGAAGTAAACCAATACAATATGTATGCATGTATTAACTACATGTATAAGAAGCGAGTTTAGTCACTATTAAATAATGCTGTATATTTCTGTATTTATTATGTTTCTATATAATTCTACACAATCTCATTTCTGATAAAATATGCAGATAACAGGTGTACATTCACAACTAAGGCTGAAGTAAAGAAATACAATATACAAGTGTTGACTATATAAGAAGAGAGTTCAGTCTCCATTAAATATGAATGTATTCATTCTTTCAGATATTTCTACACAATCATATTTCTGGGCCCATCTTACAAAGAGTTATGATTAATTCAATCAATCGTAACTCTATGGAAATCCATAAGTGTCATAATTTTTTCTCAGGGAATTTGCAAAATGTGATTTGTAAACATACGAGAACACACAAGAAATCAATGAATTTATGGATATACATTCATATCTAGAAAAAAATTGAGCAAACATGCATTTTATATGTTGACTTAGCTGGATTTCCATAGTTGCGATTGATTGGATCAATAACTCTTCATAAGACAGGGCCCAGATCAATGATTTAAATGCAAACACTGGTGCATATTTTCATATCTAACCCTGAAGTAAACAAATAAAACACACATGTGTTAACCATGAGAGAAGAGAGTTCAGTCTCTATTGAGTATGAATGTATTCATTCTTTCAGATATTTTTTATATAGTACAGCACAATCTCACTTATCAATTATTACTACATGTAGATAATGGGGTATATTCACCCTGAAGTAAACAAATTATACAACAAACATGTGCAAACTATAAGAAGAGGGTTCAGTCTCTATCAAATATGAATGTATTTATTCTTTCAGATATTTTTCATATAGTACAAAACAATCTCACTTCTTATCAATTATTAGATACTGGGGTATATTCACATCTAACCATGAAGTAAACAAATCATACAACATACATGTGTTAACTACATGAGAAGAGAGTTCAGTCTCTAGTAAATATTAATGTATTTATTCTTTCATATATTTTCCAACATAATCTCACTTCTTATCAATTATTAGATACTCATACTGGGGTATATTCACATCTAACCCTGAAGTAACAAATTATACAACATACATCTGTTAACTATAAGAAGAGAGTTAAGTCTCTATTAAATACAAATGTATTATTCTTTCAGATATTTTTACACCTGTATATACTTCTACAGTCTCACTTCAGATCATTTATTTTATGCAGATACTGAAGTATCCATTCACACCTATAACCCTGAAGTAAACATAACCACTATACATCTGTTAACTATAAGAAGATACTTTACTCGCTATAAAAATATTAATCTATTCATTAATCTATTCATTTTTCAGATATTTTTATATATTTCTACACAAGATCCCTTCTGATCAATTATTTTACACAGAAAATGATGTATGTTCACATCTAACCCTGAAGTGAACTTAGAATATACAAGAGTTGATTTTAAAGAAGGGAGTTCAGTCTCTATCAAATAAATGTTTATGTATCATTTTAGGTATGTCAAGCATTTCCACATTACACGTACTTCAGTTCCGATCAATATTCTATTTCTGTAAATAATATGTTTACATCTCACACTGAAGTGAGCATAAAATATATGTCAGTTATACATACCACTAGCACATTCTTTGTAAACTTTCTATTTCATTTCATCTCAGACTTCCCATGAATTTTCATATATTGTGTTATGTAATAATATTTTGTGTAATATGGATATATGTTTACATTTCTACCCCAGAGGTTTCCCCTTCCTAACAAACAAGTGCAAATTGCACATTTTGCTAATATCCATAATTTCATTTATTATCATTGTATTATATACTTATCATATACCAGTATCCCATTCATGTACATGTATTGGTATATTCACATCTAACCCAGATGTGTCAATACAATGCACTTGTGTTTGTTATTACGAAGGGATTCCATGCTTTATCAAATGCAAATATACATATATCAGGTACATGTACTACATTTCCCTCCATGTTATCAATATTTTACACATTTACATGTAAGAGTATGTTCACATCTAACACTGATGTAGGTATGTATGTTTGCATGTATGTTGGTGTGTGTGTGTGTGTGTGAGTGCATATATACATAAATATATATATATGAAAAAAGGCAAAACATAGAATAAGCATAATACTGAGAATTTCAAAGAGAAGAAAGTACATGTAACAGCAATTTTCTTCATCACACAAAACAGTGACAGACACAATGGTGGTATGTATTAAATGAGACACTTCGTTTGAATTTATATGAAATATCCCAAATACATGTAGTCTACATGTACATGCACTATTTTAACGTAAGAACATGGTGTAACTCTTTCTTCAGCATGTGGAATTGCCATAAAGATTCTCTACTTTCAAATCTATACACATTGAAATATACACATCAAATTTAAATTTTGAAAAAAACAGACATATTGCATAAAATATGTTATATTTTTTCTCCCATATAGGAGAGAGGATATGTAAGTCAAGGGAGGGGTATATCTCTGCCTCCATATTCGTTTCATTCTCTCATAAAAGTATATAATATCCATTTAACGCTGCAAAATGACAGGTACTACCTATATCCGCTCCTTATGTCTTCCCCTACTTGACAGAAAAACAAACAAATGAAAGTCTCTCTCAAGTGGGCTAGAAGCAAGGCTCACCTCCACACACTTTCTAGGTAAGGGGACATTTCCACTGCCTCTTCTTCTGCAGACTACAGGATAATTGAGCCAATCGGGTCTTCACACAGAAGTTCATTCCTTCCAAGTTGCTCTCGGATCAGAGAAAGTAGAGAAATCTAAAGAGGAATCTACTTCAAAGCTATTCCACTGTGGGTAGCATGACATTTGTTTTAAAAAGAATTAAAGGGAATTTACTTTGCACTTCTCTAATATCCTACCTGAGAATCTAAGCTGTCTGTTCCTATTAAATCGTGACTGTGTCATGGACCAGTTATGGCCTGGTGGTCGGGTCACTGCCCAGCAAGCAGCAGATGGAAGGTTCAAATCTGGTTGTTCCAAGAATTTTTTTTCTTTCATGGAATGTTATACATAGGTATCAAATTAACATTTCATGAATGGCAGTTCTTATAAGGTAGATATCTTAATTATAATATCAACTTTATTCTAAAACCTTTTTGGTTAAACATCTATTCACCTAAACAGAGAATATTCATTTAATTTTTCATAAATTTACTAAACCCTTTATGTGTATATATGTTGCCACAGATTGAGTTCACAATCTGTGGCACTGCTGGAGTGTAAACTGTGGTGTGTGTTGGCACAGTGATGCCACAGTTAGAGTAGTAATGCAGTTTATGCTGCCACAGGTACATGTAGAATAACATAACTTTCACAATGGGTGATTTCAAGTTCAGTGTAAACCTTTTGGTGTTGGCGTTAGTTTTTACATGATTATAACACCAAACATAAAATGAAGATTGTCTCAAAAAGTAACTCACTAGTTGTTCAGAGCTGGATAAGTTTTGGAGCTAGGGGACGCAATCCTAATTTTAACACCAACACCAAGGCCAACACCGTACTTGAAATCACCAATGTGCTGCCACAACACAGCTCTGACATCACACACCTAATGGCTTGAAATCATGCATCAAACTGCTTGAAAAGTATCATATTTGATTGTAAAATCAACATTCACAATCATCAATCACAACTTTCTTAACTTAACCCTCTTGCAGTTATTTGTCCAATTTAGTTGATGGAGCATCTCAATAACTCCACAGGAATTCCATGGCCACAAATTTCATGGGGGTATTGAGCGCTGGTGCCCACAATAAAATTGCCAATGCACCGTTTTCCTCAGTAATTCTCACCACAGATGAGCTGATGGTCAACTTAAATTATTCTACACTGGTAACCTCTGTGCACTAATGAATGATATTTGACCAGTGAATGCAGGATACTACATTGTGCGAGAGGACGCCGGCTCGTTTCTTATTTATTTCCTCCTTGCTCCTGTGGAATGATCAGTAATGCCAATCCCAAGGCGACTATCATCTTTGCTCCGCAAAACAATACACTACAGCCCATGCCAACTCTCATCCCGAGGAGTGTTTCAACAAGCACTTTGTCAATGATTTCATTGACATTTCTGTTATCAGCCAATCAGAAGCAAGGATTTCAGTAGTTTGAAAGGGTTGTCAGTGCAAACCACTGACTATTTATTTCGTGAAACGCTCCCTTGAATCGAAATGATTTTTTTACTCTTTCAGGCCATAGTGTTTCACAGTTCCGACATATCCCTCTAATAAGGATTTTCAAACATTGCAACTCTTTAACAGTCAAATATAATTGAAAAAAATTCACCCTTGTTACAATAATAATGAATTTTAATAAGATTTCATTCATGTGAGTCATTTTGGAATATGACCATGCTTTCATTTATGGCACTCATGCTTCCATTCTCTTTGTACTAAGCTAATAGGCAAAAAATAGTGTATCTAGAGATCATTTTACAAAATCTGCAGTATATTTAAGAAGAAAAAACATGACAGTGGCTTTTAAAGACTTCATAGAATATATTTTGGTGGTTTTCAACTAGAAGAGTATTTTTTTCTCCATATACAATTATAACTAGTTTATTATTATCAGCTGAAATATCCACTCTCAACAGAATTTCCGTCTTTAGATGATTATTGGCTTTAAGATCTAGTTATTGTCTGAACCCTGACAATCATTTCTTCTGAACCTATTATTTTTTCAACAAGACAAGCAATCCTCTTTTTATGTTAAAATAAATATTCTGTCCATCTGGATGATTAAAGACTTTGAAAAAAACATAGAATATCTACAATGCCCAACAATACCTAGCTACACAATTGGTAATGAAACTGATTTGAATAATACACTGTATAATAGTGATCAATGCAATCGCTCATGACAAAACATTCCTATAATAAGTCACTGATTTTGTGTTACAGACCCCAAGGGTTAGATTACAAGAAAATGTAAAAGTAATCCTCGAGTGAAATCAGCAGAACAGTAAATTTAATAATAAATCAAAAGAAGAAATCACTCGTGCAAAAGCATAATCATTTTTCAAATAACTCTAGAATCACTTCTCTAAATCTATTTCAGAAGAACACATGGGAAGAAAAATAATCATGGAACATTTTCTGCCTCATTTAGAGACTAATCATGCATGGGCTGTTGAGAGTACACATAAACCTCAATTTTTTTCTTTTTTGAAGATTGAATGAAATTGTGGTAATTCACAAAGAATGTCCCTCTCATATAATACCCAAATGACTAGAAAATAGAAATTCAAGCTGCTTTTTTTTCTTCCTCTTCCATCAAACTCTTTCTCCTCCTCTATTTCATCTCCTCTGTCCCTCTATGTAACTTCCAACATACTCATTCCCACATCTTGAAACCCCCAAACATTCCTGCTACTATACCTACAGACAGCCCTATAACTTTTTTTTATAATACTACACTAGTCTACATGTACCTAAATGTGTGCTGACTGTTGTCATTCAGTCGTGCTAAATAGATGATCAAATCTAAAAAGTATATCAAAAGGTACCTGAAAGTTCAGATATAGTACAATTTATTAAGACGGGGGGGGGGGGGGTTGCAAGAAAATACTTGCTATCAAATGCAAATTTCAGATAAAAATTTACATGTAATAGATCAATTTCAACTAAAGAAAACCAAATTACACTTCTTGATGAAAAAGCTGACAATTAATCAGTAGCGAATTTGCAATGAAATACATGACTTTCAATCGGTTTTAGGACTTAAACTTGAACTT
This sequence comes from Lytechinus variegatus, assembly GCF_018143015.1. Classification (NCBI taxonomy): domain Eukaryota; kingdom Metazoa; phylum Echinodermata; class Echinoidea; order Temnopleuroida; family Toxopneustidae; genus Lytechinus; species Lytechinus variegatus. The sequence continues at coordinate 34,337,913 of NC_054744.1, read as the reverse complement.
AAACTTCTTACACTCCTCTCCCCCCCCCCCCCATCAGATTCAGATTTAAAAGACTTTGAAGACTCAACCACAGGAAATATCAGTTACATGTATAGAATTCCCAGATCATGAATACAAGACACATATTCTAGTGTGAGAGCAAATTACTTGTAATATCCCTGAAAGGAAATACTTCCAAATTTACGGACAGTGATTCTTTACAGTGATTTTTTTTTTTTGGTATAAACACAAAATCTGTTTTGGTTCATTATTTTTCATGTGAAAATTAATTAACTTATCTTCGCATTTTTTATGAAAAAAATGGAATTTTCATTTTAGATCAAGTTAGAAAAAAATATGTTTCCAGAAACAGAAAGATGTGTATACATGTGTATGATTCACAATCCAAAATCATGAGTACTTTTGCAATATGTTAAATATAAAAATAAAGTAGGCCTATATTTTGACATTGGTAAGTATTGGTTGGTTGGAATACTTTCAAAACATATCAAGTATATAAACATGATCTGTTATTTGATTGGCATTCTGGACAAAGATATCTCAAAAAATGTGAAAAATATAGAAGTAACATATCAGGTGTGCACACAGTCTCTCATGTTACACACGACACTATCTACACCATGCAAAATGCAATGCCACAAAAGCTAATATGTTGATCATTCTTAGCCGTGTACTGCATATAAATTGGAAGGATGCAATCTTGTGGATATAAGAATTGGGCAACCTCCCAAGCAATTGTGACGTCGACGGTATAGTTATAATAATGGGCCGAGTTATTAGCATAGCCATGATAATTAAACAAGCCACTCAGAAACCCATATAATAATCATCAGACTGAGAAGGATAAAAAGGAAAACGACAGGAAATAAAGGTCTATTAGGGCAGCCGAGAAGCAGGCGTGTTGACCAAAGACTTCATCTAACCTGACAAGGGCAAGGCATGGCAGGCTTAAAGTTGACAACGTAAATGTGTATGCTCTATTGATCGCGATTAAAACTTCACATTTACGATTTCTCACTCACTCCCAAACGCGAGAGCTAACTTACAGTGCTTTGTCAATCATTTTATAATGATGGGTGATGGATAATCACGTATCGATGCCACGCGTAACTTCTTTGAATGGAATTGTTATTTTCCCATGTTGACGAATTAATTCTTCAGAGGAAAAGAACAAGTAATCAGTTTCTGAAGGCAACAGATTAAAAGGGATGTTCACCTGACAAAGTCAGTTCAAACTTAATATAATTGTAAAAAATAAAACATGAATTTTATTACTTTTTTTCTTTCATTATAGTATGAAACAAGGTCTGATTCCTCCTTTCTTAAAGGACAAGTCCACCCCAACAACAAATTAATTTATTAAGTAAAGGGCAGGTCCAGCTACATGTATTTGACTTGTGACATACAGGACATTTAGAGACTTTAAAGTTGAATAACATGAAAAAATAAATGCACAACAGAGAATCTTTTACGGATTTGGAAGACCAGTTGTGCCCTCTTTATTCAGTAAAAAAATCATTGATCTCCAATTCCATTAACGATGTAATATTTTGATTTTTATGCACTGTGACGTACAGGAACAGAAAAAATCTGATTTTTTTTTAAAAAGTTTGTCATTAAAACTATGTGAATTGGAATAAGCTGGAAATCTCTCATTATCATGTTTTCATCTTGTATCTTATCAAGTTTCATTAGCCATGAAATGAAATGATAGAACTCATTGTTGTTATTATGTAATAGCTCAAAATATAAACATCTGCGCTGTGACGTACCGGACATTTGTCCATGTGTAAAATGAATGGGAAAAGTAAAATTTCATCAAAATTTATAATTAACTTGATGTAAACCAGGGTAAGTTAAGTTTTACATGGATTATCAAGATTGATATATATTTCTTTAATAGTATACAATGAAACAGAACATAGCAAACACTTTACGACCTTATGGATATTATGAAAAATGTCTTGCAAATAATTGCCTGTGTTAAACGAATGGGGAAAGTGAAATTTCATAAAAATTTATAATTAACTGGATGCAAACCAAAGTAAGTTTTTCATGGATTATTATGATTGATATATATTTCTATCATAATATATGTTGAAACAAAACATAACAAACTTTTTATGACCTTATAATTATGAAAGATTAATTAATAACATAAGAATTATGTTAACAAGTATATATGCACCTTTGTTATTTATTACAAATCATAACTTTATGACCAGCCTTTTACCAATATTCAACCCCTGATATAGTATCATTTATCTCAATTCACTTCATCTCTGCTTCTTATTGAAAAATAACCCTAATTAGAATTACATAGAAATCCTATGTATAAAGTATGGTGTGTCCCGTACGTCACACATTTTAATTCAGTAAATTCACTTCAATTTTTGGATGTATAGTAATATAAATTAGAGCTCTCCAAAGTGTGAAGAAAACTGTTCAACTTTTCCTTGATTAGAATCTAAAAAAACATATGCTTAATTGTGACGTACAGGACACTGCCTATTGGACACCAGACAATTAACCTAATTAATAAATTTTCAAAATCACTTTTTTTTTCAAATGTTTGCATTAACTTAGTCTTAGCACTACAAGTCCCCACATAAATATTTGCAAATGACTTGCATTATCTGCAGATTAAAAAATGTGATGTCCCATACGTCACGCTAATTAATGATTTCTTGGAATTGTGACCTTGGCATTCATTAACTTTACGTTTACAGAAGAAAAAGAATATAGGGCATAAAAATTCAGAGTATAAGCTTTAAAATGACATACAATATATTAGATTTAGGCAAAGATTTAATTTTGGCTTCAGAAGGGACAATAGCTTGGACCTGCTCTAAAAAGAGAATAATCATAAAAAAATAAAAAACAAGCATAACACTGAAAATGACATCAAAATTGGATGTAAAATAAGAAAGTTGTACCATTTTGAAAATTCGCTTAATTTAAAAAAGCAGTTATATGCACATCCTGGTCGGTATGTAAATGAGGGAACTGATTACATCATCCACTCACTATTTCTTTTGTAGTTTAAATATGAAATATTCTAAACACAGTTTTTTCCCCCTGAACATGTGGTATTACCATTGTTATTAAATTTCATGATTCAGTCCAGTTGGTCCTTATTGTCAAATCTGTAAAAATAGAAAAAAATGTATTTACATATATTCCTCCTGTGTTGTGAAAAATAAGCGAACCTTAAAAATGTCATAACTTTCTTATTTTACATCAAATTTTTGATGAAAATTTCAGCATTATCCTTGCTTGATTTTTTTCTCTATTGATTGAAATCAACATTTTTCTGGGGTGAACTTGACCTTCAAGAGTGTTATATAAACCCTATCGTAAATCACGTGGATATTTCCTTATTGTCAGAGCTGAAAAAATTTGAATATTCTACATTTCATATAATAAAATACAAAAGAAACAGTGACATGCTCAATCTCTCATTTGCATATCACTATATTTTGCAATTATAACTGTTTTGTTAACATACATGAAACTTAAAGGCCCGAATTCACAAAGGTGATTTAAAAAAAAACTGGTTGAATCCATGGTTTATGCAGGTTTCCTGTATAAATTACGCTTAATTGAGCGTGTATCGGGCACGTGTATAAACAATGTCCAATGCTGATGCGCGCTTTTGTCACAGTGCGCCAAATTGACGCCTTTTTTCATGTTTATCCACGCTATTTTATTCATGAGTCCACTGTTTTTAATAATGAGTCCACTCTTCAAACAGTGGACTCATGAATAAAATAGCGTGGATAACCATAAATAGCAAGGATAACCATGGTAACAGGCGTCAATTTGGCGCACTGTACCAAAAGCGCGCATCAGCATTGGACAATGTTTACACATGCACCCACTACGCGCAAAATTAAGCGTAATTTATACAGGAAATCTGCATAAATCATGGATTCAACAGTGGGTTTTTAAAACCACCTTTGTGAATTCGGGCCAAAATGGCACAACATTCTTTCCTTGCAGCCACATTTTTCAATGAAATTTTTCAGCATAATGATGTTTTTCTATCTCTCTGTTAAATTTACATTTCTTGGGGGTCGACTTGCCCTTTAAACTGTATAATGTATAAAAAGGCATGTCTACAGCATCTGAACGTTATGAAAAATGTTGTTTTTCTTGCTGTATCATAAATATGGTTAGCATCAATGGAATGATAGCAAGGTGGGGGTAATATTCATTGAATGGGTGTCATATCGGGGGTGGGGGGAAGCTTAAGAAAATACCCTTCCTGATATAGAGACAATAATTCATAAAATTACCTTGAGACTTCTTTTATTACGCAAAAGCGCCCTCATGCACCTGTACATGACAGGGACCCATGGCCTTACAACCCATGTTGGGATTGCAGTCAACGATCATAAAAACGTAAAGATATAGCTCAATTAGGATATAGCGGATACAATTGAGGACTCGTTCCACTTACCTCTGAAGTCTCATCGGTGAGCAGCTTTCACATCAGCAAAAACTTCCTGAGAGGTTTTATGCAATGGTTTCTACCGAAATAGAAAGATAAAAAATAATAAAGAATTAATGAAACCGATAATATTTCTACATATCTACAAACACATCACTCAGGGAACAATATTTCATAATAATTATGTAATATTGACTGGCCTTCAGGGGCACATCAAGTATACTGCCCGCAATAGAATCATACTGGCCCGAGTCTTTAGATGAGGGCAATACGATTCTTTTAAGGGCACTATATTATGTTTCCCAAAAGAGGAGCCAGTCAATCTTTATTATTATCCAAATTATACATCTCGGGGCAGAATCGTGAAAATTTTATAGACATTTTACCGTTAAGAATGTGATTTTATTTTTTCATGTTGAGAAGGCTGTGCCTCCAAGCTTTACCTTTGTTATGTACATCATGTACTTGAAATGTTGGTGTATCCAGCATTTGTTTAATATCTTGATTGACATTATGACATATATTGTGCTGCGCAGATCAATATGATGCATATCTTTCTATACATCCTCAGATGCCCGGATGTGAGACCAGGGAAAGTACAAAGGTATATTTTGTGTCTTCTCTGCATGGAAAGTCAAAACCCACACAGAGACTGAGCAAAATTCAAATAATATACATGTACATACCTATCCCTTCCTTATATTCAGAAAATATGGGCAATACGGTTTTGTAAAGGACAAGCTCAAATGTCTGGTGCGGGTAACAATATTCCAGCTTCTTTACAGATATTGCAAACTATAATAAACTCTGGAAGAGCTTTAGAGATGCATTGACACTCCAGTCATCAGATTCTGGCTTGCCCGCACACAACGTATGCACTTTCTCCACTCCCAAGAGTTTTCAAATTCGATTTCATGACGGAAGGCCTTATAAAGTAAAAAGACAGTAAATTTTTAGTAAGGTGATTTTTATTAACCTTTTAATAAGTATAGCTTATGAGATTTGACAGTGTGTTATTTTCCTATAGGAAAATGAATTCAATTAAGGCTTTATAGTTTGCAGAATCTGTAGCTGTTAATTTTGACAATTTCACTAATAAAAAAGGAAAAATAGGGTCGTGTGTTGTAGTAACCCTTTTATTCTTCTTGCGCTAATAAGAATATTTTCACTATCAAATACATGTAGTGTCAATTTGATTAATACGTTGTTAATTTTTTGTTATTGCAGTGAGCTGTGCAAAGTAGTGAAGTTGATTTCAAACCGAAAAAGGGGTTGCTGAAAATCACAATGAATGCTGGGTAAGTTAACTTGCCAATTCGTCTACTCCCAACTCGTCCAATCATCTCATGGTCTACCTTCATAAAGGGTGTGGTTATGCTTCCATTGCGAGGGCAGAATCAGCGTTTTCAAATGTCGTTTCAAAACGCCAATCATAAACATGGTTCTACGGGAGTTGTTAAAGCTTAATTTTTCAGAGGCGAAATCACAAACTCCAGCTGGCTTCACATCTTAATTTTCATTGAGCAAGAAAGCGAGGTCAAATTGGGCACGCCCTTTTTCGAAAGTTTTTTTTCTGAGTGTTGTTATGGGGAAGGTACGTTGACTGTTATATAAACATCAAACAATTTCCGATATTTTAGTCATTGCATGGAGCTACTTGGCATAGCCATATCCACCATGGTGAGGATAATAGTGAAAAAAATAAAGATTAAAGTATAAATAATTAAATAATAAGACTTGTTTATGCTACTGGTGAATCTGGTGATGTCTCCTTATTATAACTCATGTTCCAGGGTTTTTTGTATATTCCTCAACATTCATCGTGATAACAAATTGGAAAATACTAGCATGACTAGTGATAGTACTTCAATCAATTATCACATATGCAAATGTAACACGAAAGATGAGAGGTAAATCCGTGCAGGTAACATGCGACCATGGAGCAATGCGACTGTATTTGCCCACTGATTTTCATCTCACCGGAAGTATGTACCAAATGACGTCATTCAAACACGTTTATGATCGTGGGTCAGTTTATACTTTCCAAGAAAACCTGATTCTGGTCAAACAATGTTTACAAACGGACTTTTTTATGAGTTTACAATTGGTTTTGAAACGTCGTTTAAATGAATGTAAGCATAGACGCAACCGTGTTTTGGAATAATCATGTATGGTATGGAAAGCATAAACCCTTATCTTAAAAAAACTTAAGTCTAATGCCATTCCTTCTATCAACATTTCGTCTGACATCCATTATGTCCAATCATTATTTCATTTAATCAGTTCGTCTGTGACCATTTGGTCCCATAACAAGTTGGTCTAATATCCAATTTACTTTCATTCATTCCGCCGAATTAACACTTAATTAACACCAAATGGTACATGGACTAAATGGCAAAAGGACCAACTGGTTATTGGATGAAAGAGTGAGTGGACGAAATGACAATTAGACCCTGTGGATAGTGAACAAACTGATGGTAGACCAATGATAGTAGACGAGTGGGTAATTGGACGAATTGGCATTACACCAATAGAATATAAACTGTCTGCCCAGGGTATCTCTGCAAAGGATAACACCATGAACAGCAAAACACCAAGCAAAAAGCTGTGGTGTTAATTAGTTTAGAAAGAGGACCACACCCATCATTTCAATCTGGTGTTAAATATTTTCAACACCTATGGATGCTATTACACCACCTTAATTGTTACTTACACTCTTTGGTTTTATATCGCTACGGTAGGGTGTAATTTTAACACCTCAGGTGGGTGTTTCATATCAAGCTGCTCGCAAGTTAAGAGCGACTTGACGAAGGACTGGTGAACCTTTCTTCTGCACTAAATAATCAACACTGAACAATTAATGGTGAATATCATTTACCACAAGAAAGGATCACCAGTCATATTCTTAATTCTTAAAGTCACTCTTAACTTCCAAACAGCTTTATGAAACACCCACCAAGGTGTGGTCCTGTATGGGTTACCAACTGGTATCAGTTTTACATGTAAGATCCCAGTTTTTAAAGTGTACAAGTTTTGTCCTAATGCATCTCTAATATTTGTAGCTTTCTACTTCATTGCCTTGCTGCTGCACTTCTTCAAGCTGGTGATGCAGAATCAAAAACCTATCCATTAAACACGTTTTTATTCCATAAGTTATTCATTTACATTTTCCATGCACCCTTGCCTAGACTACCATGGGCATAAAGAAACTTTCACTTGTATTGCTATTACACAACCCAAATCTACATGGAAAATCTTAAACATATTGGTAACCATTTTATTCCATCATAGTTTCCCCCACCTCTCCCAGCAAAATACTGTTTGGTTAAAAATGGAAATACATGTAGGAGATTTCATTATTCCATGTATGTCATTTTAAATAATCCGCTATAATGCTCTTATAGGCAAATTTAGGCATGCAAGTCTGCGCCCCCTGCCTCCCTGCCTAAACCTCCATTAGAGTTGTGGCTCTATTCAAATCAAACAATGGCCTGGAGTGGTCTATAGAGGGCTGCCTATTGTAGTGACGGCAATGAGTCAGCACTTAGGGAGCTATACAAGGTTCTCTGGAGAAATAAGAGCCGGCTTTGCTATCGCAAGCCATCGTCTGGGTGAAGCACTAAGAACTCACAATAATTCTTTGACACGCAAGCAAAACCATAGAATATACAATTCTACCTTGGAAAAGCAAATGCTTCCTCACCGAACATTATACCAAACACTAACCTGTGCTCTCATACAGTGGACAGGTTCAAATATCATAAATCTTGCCTGGGAAAAAAAAGAAATTTGTTCTTCCTCCATGCTTGCACTTAAGGAGTAAATATGGTTATCATAAAACTTGACGTTGCCATAGCAACATCATGCTTTCCGCTTTCAATGGAGTCATATACATGCTCGGTAGCTTTTTACTATTTCTCACTTTGATTACTTCATCAAAACCTTGGCTCCATTTTTTTTCTTAATTCATTTCTCCCTACTCCTCCCCCTCGCACCATCACCTTTTCTCCAAGCAATCATTCCTTTCTCTCTATTCCTCCCTTCCCCTCATCCCTCTCCCTCCCTCTTTCTCTGTCTCTCTCCTGCTCTCCCTCTCTTTCTCTACATCTCTCTCCGGCTATCTTTATCCCTTTCTCAGTTCTCTCTCAACATAATAATTAAACATGTGGCACTCATGTTGAGACTAAGTCGTTTCTATGTGCAAGCTCCAATTTCAATGTTTGAACACAAAAAGTAAATGATATATAAACGCCTATATATTTCTGCTGGAACCATTAAATCTTAAATGACCTCACATTGGATGTACAGTATACTACAGGATTGCTAAATGATATCCATAATCGATGATGCAAATTACTGACTGGAATAGGAGAAACAAATGTCCATACAATGTGGAAAACCTATACATCATGATTCAATATCACTTACAAAATATGTTAATGGTAATCTTCAATGTGTGTTTTGATCAGTACAGAAAAAAACAAGATGGCTGCTTATAACAGAATTGAACAACATGTCACCCACAATTGACAATAGATGAATAGCATCAATTTATCATACTCTATGTTCGTATCAATGTTACTCCCAACAGACAACATTTACGGTGGAATGAAATAGAATAAATCTAAAGCAGGGATCATCTATCACTTAAAGAAACAAAATCCTGGAAATGTTTCATGTACACCCACATTTGGAGTGTCGGGTTTCCGGTCTATACACCATGTACAATTACACACTCGGCACACAGGCATGCATACGCATAACAAAAGGCGTTAATGATACCCAATATTTATAGATACACCACCTGAATCAAGGCAGGGCATGAATATTGCATGGGCTAGCTTGTATCCAGCAAGCCCTGGAGAGGAGGAGGGGGGGGGGAGTCCAACTTGGATTCTATTAATCTGGGGACCTCAAGTGATGGATGAGCTTGTCTAACCTTATGCAGATTTTGTCCCCACAATGCAGAATCTGGGACCCGTAACACAAAGCTAAGCAATGATGGTAGAACATATATTTTTTCAATGATTAAATGCATGACCACAATGTACGATTAATCAGGAAAATCCAGCATACGATTAATCGCTATTCTTCATGTTACGGCACCCTGTTTGTGGGAATTTGGGATTTTATGGAGGGGTAAAGATGTTCATTTAAAGCCAAAACTCTACCTAAAAATGAGAGCAATGAGGGGAAATGGGGTTTTACAAACGAGTAGGGTTGACATTTGTGGGGTAATACAGAATATGAAGGGATAATTATATACATTGTAATTAACAAAACAAAATAAATACAGTAATGTGAGGAAAAGGACCAAAATTATTTGAAAGAATCTATGTATAAAGTTTGAGCCACCTCAGAATCCCTCAGACACGAGTTTCCCTCACAGATTAATAAATACCGGTAGATGTTAAAGCCAAGAAAAACGATTTGCTTGGTATGTTCCATATCAAAATTAAAACAAACCATTTGTCTATGTCTCAAAATACTGATTTGAATTTTGAAGAAAACTGTTCAGATATATATACATTAAGCTAGATTCATAGTAATTACATAGATTCCTACTTCTTTTCATGCAAACCCACATTACTCCATCAAAAATGCATGCACATACTTGGGAAGGTTTTTGCTGGTTTCATGGGGGTTATATTCATTGGTGGGAATGGTTTGTTTTCTTCAATTTGTACATCAGTAATAGTAACATGTAGCATTCACGAGGTGATAAATATCTATTTGCCTATCGGATAAAAATTTTGATTAAAATGATGTGGCATTATTAAAAGTGAGAAAATTGTTCTTATTATGAGATAACATATCAAAACTACTAAATGGTCTACCAATAATGGTTGCCATAAAGTTAAAATTGGATAATTGCTGTTCAAAAATTTGAAATATGTTTCCACAAGAAAGGAAATTGCCTGGATTCCAGGTATTCTCTAGGAAATTCTAGGAGTTAGAAATATGACATGGAAAGTATTATAAATGTAACAATTTTAATATTCATCATTTGCTTCATTTTTTTTAGCTAAAAAAATCATGCTTGTGCTGATTCCACCCTATTTTAGAAAAGGTGTGGGCAATAAAGGTTCTTCAAGTAAATTCCTTGATTAATACATGTAGTCCCTATGCTGACTTCTTACTTTCTTTTATCACTGTCCAAAATTCCATTTCCAGGAAATGAATAGATTTCAGAAAATTTGAGATGTGCACAGTAAATTACAAAAATTGCTTCTTAACCTGTGTGTTACGTTGCCCAAGAAAATCTGCAAGAAACTATAGATATTAATTTGTTATGTTAAAAATAAAATTTGAAAAGAGAAATATGATACCATTTAAGATATGACATGCTTGAAAAATATTCTTGCAGTGCATGATCCCTCTAAATTATCTTAATGACATAAGAAATTATGAAATGCATTTTAAGCCTTCTACTGCCAGGATTTGTTTTTTTAAAAAGGCAAATCGGAGAAAGACCTACATAACAAAAATGTGATGCTGATTAGTGTAGAATGCCAGTTATATTGCACTGGTGTTTGTTTAACACCCATGAGTGTCATCACAACACCCTTGGTTGTGAGTTTTACACTCTTTGAAGTCGTGTTAAATCTCTAGGGTGTGATTTCAACACCTCAGGATGTTGCCAGTTTGAATAGGGACTCCAACCGGTGTCCGTTTTAGACCCCCAATTTTTAGGGTGAATATTTCTCCTGTACACAATTATTTCTGAGAAGGGTGCAAATTCAATTCCAAAGAGGGATATTACGATGCTTTGACTTTCAGCTTGTTAAACACCACTCCTACAAAGTGACAGCTTGTAGGCTCCTATCGAGGGTATACCAGTCAATTTCCGGTCAACTCCTACATGTAATTCACATGATTGCTTACAACACATCTAACGTCCAGCCAAGTCATTATAAATAGACAATTCAATAATGCATGATGGCATTTTACTCTTTAGCTGTATTTTGATCGTTGTGTCACAATTTATGATTATGAGCTGAAACTTTGTATTAAAAGGCTAATGATGTTGAGGGAATAATGTCCACAAATGAAAAAAAGGAGAAATTTATTCTTTCCTCAGTAACATCACTTTGTGAAATGAGGAATAAATGCTTTTAAAATGTTAATGACTTCCATTTTTTTTATCTACAAATTTCAGGTCCATTAAGAAGAGATATGTTATACATGTACCTATCATTTTTTTTAGAAGCACATTTCAACAAATTTAATCCATCTCTTTTAGATACATACCAGTTCTGGTAATGATCTCAAAATGAGTTCGAACAGAATCCAAGAAAATGACCACCAAAAGTGTTTGTATGTAAATAAAAAATATGTGCCAAATGGCTCTGGAAAAAAAATCTGTAACTGCTGAGAAATGAGCAAAATAAGGGCGAGATTCCATAAAATGTCTGATATTTTTCCAAAGAATATCAATCAATACACTGTCCCACATATGCCTTTTGTGAATAGTGATCATCGTAGTTATCAATTTTCAGTTAAGATTTCATGATTTCACATATAAATTTAGTTCAATGTACCTGACCTAGATCTATCATATGGCGGCAAAAAACCTTGATTTCATAGAATTTCTAAAGAAATAATTGTTTGCTGTACTGACCAGTAAGGTTACAAAAGTACACTTCATTACAAGTCAACAGTCAGCATGAAATGCACAATGCTTGAAATAATTCCAATCTGGTAGCTATCAACAAATTGCTAAATACATAAGAACACCAAATTGTTTCATGCTGGCCTCTTCATGATGTTGAGCAAAGCACTGGCTATCAAGTCAGAATAAACCAAGCATAAAAATTACCTGTCAATGCAGAATAAACGATTGAGATGTTTTCTTTTCGGATTACAAAAAGTGCATAAAACTCCATCACAGTCACATAATGTTTAGCTGAAATGGTGTATTATTTGATATTAGCGATGAGAATAGGTAAAAGACCTTCTTCGTTATTAAACATCTCAACTGCAGGATTGTAATGTACTTGAAATAAAATGTTGTGATTGCATGAGTTCAAATGTCTTTGTTTCTGTTAATTGTGAAGAATTGAGGGAATTTCAGCAGCCTTTAAAGATCTTTTGGTGCTTACGATTTAGAGAATGCCATGAACGTATTTCACTTGGGGAATTTTTTTTTATTTCTGTATGCATGAATGAGCATGTCACTATACACCAACTTGGCGAGCTGGGCAATACATTATATCAATGTACCGAACCTTGATAGCATTATAAACTTCTGAAGGTTTCCATTGGGAAAAAAGAATAGTGTAGTAGGTTTCACGGTACACCGTGTATCTTTCTTGGGCAAATGTTGGTCCTTAAAATGACCACCCAAAACTGGGCAAGTATTGGTCCCGAAAAGGACCACCCAAACTCAATCCGGAGTTACTCCAGAGTAACTCCACTTCGCTTACAGTATGAAAACAGCCTTGCAATCGTCTTTTTTTGGCACAAAAATATTGAATGAATTACCAAGAAGAAGTACATGTATGTGTAATGCTCCCACCCATAAAATTCCTAATAGAAATTAGTTCATAAATTGACAATTGTCAAAACAAAGGTTGAATCCATTAACCAGAAGTTTCGATATCGCTCATTATTAATAATTTCTCACAGTATCAGTTCAACAATACCCATTTTCCTCTCATGCCCCTGCTTCACATTTGAAAGGCATTTGAAATATTTAATTTGTATCACTTAAAGGGGAATAAAACCTTTGGAACAAATAGGCTTGTGTAGAAACAGAAAAATCAAAGAATAAGAATAAAGAAAGTTTGAGAAAAATCGGACAAATAATGAGAAAGTTATGAGCATTTGAATATTGCAATCACTAATGCTATGGAGATCCTCACATTGGCAATGCGACAAGGATGTGTGATGTCACTGATGAACAACTTTCCCTTTGGTGGACTATAAAATACCCTCAAAATGTCTCTTTTTGCTTTTTCTTATGATAATACAAACTCTTTATCCATGATGTATTCTTAAAAAATATGCATTACATGCCCTCATGTAGACAGAACACATGATTTATGGATAGATGTGATAAAAGAGGCAATTCTAGTGAAATATATACTAAAGTAATGGGGAGAGTTGTTCACAAGTGACATCACACATCTTTGTCGCATTGCCAATTTGCTACCTCCATAGCATTAGTGATTGCAATATTCAAATGCTCATAACTTTCTCGTTATTTGTCCGATTTTTCTCTAACTTTCGTTGATCTGTTTCTTTGATTTTTCTGTTTTCACACAAGCTATCTTGTTCCAATGGTTTCATTCTCCTTTAATTTAAATATTTATCAATTATCAGATGACCTATAAAATAAAACATTTACTGTACATTTATATACATGTAACAGAGGAAGTTAAAGTAGTCCAGGGCCCTATTGTACAAAGAGTTATGATTGATCCGATCAATCGCAACTATGGACAGCCAGCAACGTCAACATCTGTTATGCATGTTTGTTCAAAATATTTTCTAGCTGTGATATATATTCATGCATTCATTGTTTTCTTGAAAATTCACTGCGCTTCTCTTTGCTTAAAAAGGACATTGTGCAAATTTTTCGTAGAAAAAATTATGACACTAATGGATTTCCATAGAGTTACGATTGATCGTAACTCTTTGTACAACAGGGCCCAGGTCTTCACACTTGGCACATTACTGCAGAGGCAAGGCATACAGTTATGATACAAGGTAGAATACAGAACCGAATATAATATCACAGTTTTAAAGTTTTTGATTGCAATTAATGATATTAATCTCATAAAAATTTCTTATATTTCATAGTCAAAATTAATAAATCATGTTTACAAACAAGTAAAAATATAAAGAAGCAAATTGCTGGTTTTGATACACAATAGTAATTACTTATATTAGTATTAGGCATGGTCTTTTTTTATTGTTGTCAATAATACTGTTTATTTGCACTGTTTACTTTATTATCATTGTCATTACTATTATTATCAGTATTATTACAAATATCATTTTCATCATCTTGTCACGAGCATTATTACAATACACATTCAACGTGATACTTATTATTTATTTCTTAATGTTATCAATATTATTACCACTATTGTTGTAGAGAAGTTGCCAATATTTCATTCATAATCTTATTTCTATCAACTTCATTGCTGTTAATACATGAAAGCAAATTATATCAATTCAATTTACAGAGAACCCACACCCAAGCACAAACCATAATACTATCATTTATACATGTAAGCCAAGTTAATCCTAGGGATACATTTCTCATCTTATCATCCATTAAAAAAATTACTGCCGACATCATTTTTTATTTTATGATTCGTTAAGTGCTGAGAGATGTTTTATGTCTTGTACAATGTATTTCTTCTAAGTAATTCTTTGTGATAAACTTGGATGAGACAAACCATAATGTCCATTAACATAGATGGCATGAATGGATATTAAAAATATGCACTTGAAGTCTACGATTGTATATTTTCAATTTTCTTGCTCATTTTTTTTTTTATTATATCAAACCTTTACCTTTTCCTGACAGTCTACGAAATACGCTGCTATAGAATATTTCTAGAAATAAGGATATGTCTTGACATCAGAAAAAAAAATTAAAGCACTACTAAAAAGGTATGAATAAAAGAGAAAATGAGATAATTCTATATGATGTGTACAAAGTCTTGACAATTAAAGTGAAAGGATGTAAAGAGAAAAAAATATCATCAGTTCTCTGAAATAAAGGGTGATCAAGCAAGAAAGTACACGCATGTAGGCCTATACATTTGTACAAAGACACTCAGAGGGATGAAATATAACACTGCCAGTATCATCCTACATGATTACATGACTTAGACATCCCCAAGAGAAATGAAGGTTGTTATTTTTGTCTTAAGAGTATGAATCAGGAGTGAAAAAAAATAAGTAAAAACCCTTTTCCCTCATCCAAAGAAATAGAAAAGCGTTTAACCTCTTATATGTCGCTATGAATAAAACAGATACAGGTATATTATGTACATAGAAAATAAAGAGAACCCACACACAAAGCACAAACCACACACAAAATACACAGGAATATATCACTGCTCAACAGGGCAAAGGTGCACAATTGCCACAAGGGTTGCTGTCACCATGGAGACCAAAGTTGTCATGGAAACACCGCTATGCCATTCTACAGGAAAGCAGTCTCCGGCATGTGAGAACAGGGAATGCTGGGAGCAAGGGAAGAGGAAATAGAAGGCGATACAGCAGCTGCTATTATGATGGTATACAATTATGTATGACTGAGTTCTGTTTCCATGCAATTTTGGCATGTCTTCACGACGTGCACGATACAATAGGAAGGTCCTATAAAAAAAACACTACAACAATCACCAATAATTAACCAGGTTTTACACTTGAAATGACATGAAATGAAATGAAATGCAGCCAATTACAATGGCAAACCCAGACTTAATGAAACAAAGAAGGTCTATTCTTATTCTAATATACAACCATGGCAGCGCATCAGTCTTCGTTAGTACTTTCAAAGTGAGAAATATCTTCACTCCTCATTTGGACATTTACTATTACATGTACAATCACAAATTATCAACTGGATTATACATGTACTCTCACTTGAAAATGGGAGACAACCATTAGCAATGCAAAAGGTCAAGAAATTCACACTTTAATAGTTTGTAGTTATAATTTATGCTGTGCCTACATGTATATTCAATAATATTTTCAAATTGAGCAATATTGCCGCTCCAAACTTGAGATCAAACATTTTAGTCCAAATAAACAAAACTTTTGAGCCTGGATGCATAAAATCTTATGCATAAACTTTGATAAACATATGTGATGCATAAACTTGGCTATATTGATCAAGCAAGAGTTAATGAAACACAAGGACCTGAGTAAAACAGGCTTGCAGAATACACATTTTAAAAGTCATGTTGGGTTACATTCATGTTGTGTTTATGTAAAATTCAAATGTCTCTGCAAGGAATACCGATTATAAAACAAAAATAGATAATAAAGAAAACAAAGAGAAGGTTCTATAGCAAGATTGGCTAACGTATCTAGATTTAAAGGTCAAGTCCTCCCAGTATGATGTTGATTTGAATGAATAAAGAAAAAAACAAACTAGCATAATGCTGAAAATTTCATCAAAATTGGATGTAAAATAAGAAAGATAACAATATTTTAAAGTTCCACTTATTTTTCACAAAACAGCCAATATTAAGCACAGTTCTTTGACATGCAGTTGAGAGTTGAGACATTCGCTGATGCCTTCACCCACTTTTTCTTTTGGTTTTTAATTGTTTGAATTATACTTTTTTTTTACATATTTGACAATGAGGACCAACTTGACTGAATCATTCAGTATCAAACAATGCTTATTCCACATTTTCACTTGAAAATGAGGTGAAAATTAAAATATATCACATTTTGTATCATAAAATACAAAATAAATAGTGAGTGGATGACAGCATCAGTCTCCTAATTTACATACCGCCCAGGATTGCACTTAACTGTTTTGTGAAATTAAGCGAAACTTCAAAATGTCATAAATTTCTTATTTTACATCAAATTTTGATGAAATTTTCAGCATTGTGCTTGTTAGATTTTTCTCTTTTTATTCAATCAACTTTTTGTTGGGGTGGACTTGTCCTTTAAGAAAAGATTCATTCCCATACCTGTATTAAACACACAATCTGAAAGTTTATCATACGTATTGTACTTGAAAATAAATGAATAATCTGGGCAAATATTCATGAACAATATATTATCATGAACAATATATTATCATGAAGTCCAATTCCTTGTTTCTCATTTAGATTTCCTTGTTAGATTTAAATTTCAATTAAAATATCATTAAAATGAAGTTAAACTTTAAAAAGGCTAATCTAAAGACTAATATCCATAGGAATTTTTTTCAAATAGTAAAAATCTGAGCCAAAATTTAAAAACAATAGATACTACATCTGACAATCAGCCTTTCCATTACATGCAGTTGTATTGGATTTTCTTTCTAAAAAAAAGGTGAGAATCCATATAAAGTTACATCTATTTTTATCCTGGCTTGGATTTTTTTTTCTTTCAATCTTACAAATATTCACAATGTTATTCCTTAATGATTCTAAGCAAAGTCAAATACATGGAAAGTGAGCAAGTGAGAAAACTTTGTATGGTGGAGCACAGGGGTTCAGTCCTTGGAGAGCTGACCATTTTCTTCACTCAAAAGACACCTGCTGGTGGGATGGGTAATCCCCGGGGGGGCCACTTCCATTCACGAGTGGATACCATGCGCGACCATGGGGTCTCGAAAAGGACCCTAAACACGTAATTTCCATATTCTGAAAATGCACCCCTTAACAAGTATGGGCGTGTGAAACCCTATACCCTTAATAAGTATTGGAAACAAAACGATACTCTTGGCAAATATTCCCTGAAATGAACCCCTAAACAAGTACAGGAATGTTTTATTGTTACGGGTCCTTCGCCGGTCGTCGGCTTTGCCTTATTTGGTTTAGTACGACCCCACCGTCTACCCCTCGTGCAAATAGGACTCTAAACACGTAGTGTTGGGGCAAAAAGGACATCCTTTACAAAACATTTTAATTTCGTTTTATCATCCCCACAAATTCGACCCTAAACACGTAATTTTCCTAGCGAAATAGATACCCTTTTTTCATTATTTTTGTGTTTTTGACACCCTTATCACGTTACGTACGTAACGTGCCCTATCGTGAAAAGGACATCCTTTTTACGTGTTTTTTTGGTCGCGCATGGTATCCACTCGTCAATGTAAGTGGCCCCCCCGGGGGGTAATCATGGGGTCTATATGTTTTGATCTGAGGTTTCGTTCATACACTTGCACTTGCCTGCTTGCCTGGGGCTGCAGTGAAATGTCGCATTGGGCAAGTAAAAATCAAATTGTTAGGATTTATTCACCTTTAATACCGTGCAAGTAAATTTTGATCATCAAAAATTTTGACAACAGAAATGAACAAAATATGTGTAATCTTCATATCGTCAAAAAAAAACTTTAACCAGAACTAAAAAAATAAAATATTTTTTTCATGGGTTTTTTTCCAGAATTTTTTTCTTTTGGGCAAGTAAAAATCTGAAATTGAATAAAAATATTAGTGTGGAGCCTTGCCTTATGAATCACAAACATGAATCATGATTCAAAACACAAACCTAAATCACAGTAACTGCAGACTCAGGGTTTAATCGACCCTCTCTCCAACGCCGTTTCTTCCTCACTTCAAGCCTAGCCAGTGCGCACTGTAGTGCGCAGTTTGACCCAAGAAGTATACGTCAACTTCTCTGCAGAATCACAAAAGATACACAACATTGATTTTCAATACAATTGTATGGCTACTGTGTGAAGAAAAAGCGGAGAATACCACTGGCAGTGCATACTACGGCATAAACACTGCCGTATAAAGCCAACACAATAATAAAATCACGATTCAAATCACCATTAATTGACCTTTTTTAAATGTGTTCTGCAGAAACATCTTTTAAAATGCCACCTTTCCCATGTTCGATGTTTGTGATTCAAAACATATTTAATTTTAAATTGACTTTTTGATATCGCAAACTTGATTCTGCATAAACTTCTTTTCATAGCATGCTTTGGATGATTCGAGGTATAAAAAGAGTGGCACATTATAAACACACCCTATTAAGTAAAACACAATATAGAAAACCGACTACTTGTATGTAGGCCAAATAACCCCCGTAAAAACACTAAATCATCTGTCAATACGAAGGCTTGTCAGTGTACTTGTGTTATGGTCTAGATTTTATCATTTCATAACTTTTTGTTTTATAATCTGTATCACTATCAGTTATGATATAATTTTGCTTGATTCAAGATCTTTCTCTTGCAATTATTGCCTAGCTCAACTATTCAACTTTTTGAGGCATCAAAAGCTTGGCATGATATATAAATGACATAACTTATCTATTCAAGTATAAAAAAGATAGAAGACAGTTTAAACTGGACTGAAAAGGACTTTGCATGTACCTGCCAACCTTTTGAGAAATACTAAAATGCTGTTTTCCAACCAATTCAACTCAACTGAGTAACAAAGATTGCGTACATATGTTTGGCTGGTTGGCAACTTCCAGGTAAAAGACTTGGCTCTACTCAAGCCAAGGCTTCATGCTGATAAATCTACAGATTATCGTGCTAGCGTTATCCCCATGGCAACTTCCAAATTTCATTTCCATATTCATGTGTCTAAGAGGTGGATTCAAGGTTTAATGCATTATTCAACCATATAGACATATTCATCAAGAGAATACAAACTAGTGATGAAGAAATACTGCTTGGACTGAATACAAACTAGCGATGGAGAAATATCGCTTGGACCTAGATCATAATTGCCTGTCCCTTGATTGAGTTACATAATAAAATAATGGACACACATGAATAATAAAAAAATATGTAATTATAAACTAAGAAAGTACCACTCAAAACCAGAATGCATGCATGTGCACTCACACAAACTACAAACAAGAACAGTGACATATCAAAAATCAAAGTATTTGAACAAAAGAGTCTTGCCTGATAATTTTTCTCTAAAGTGCAGTTTATCTTCAACTATAGTATTTTTAAATAGAGTGGGGGCATTTTTAATTAATAGAATAGAAAAATATGCATTCTGAATAAAAACAAACATATCAAATTTGATACAAGCACAATAGGAACCAAAAAGCAATACAAAGTATCAATTTGCTTTTAATTGGATTTCTTTTACAATGTGTTCGGTCAGGAACGATCAAATACTCTTTGTATGTGCAGTAAAATGTACCAATAAATATTTTAGGTATTACAATGTCAGCAGCAGCGTACCTAGGATTTTCCACAAGGGCGGCAAAATCGTCTGCCAAAAAATAAAAAACAAAGGTCTTCAACCACAAAGAAAGGATTTCTTACCACAAAATAAATTGACAAGCAAAAAAAACAAAGGCCCTCAACAGGATATAAAAGATATTTCGCACCAGAAAAATAATTGACAAGCAAAAAAAAAGGAGGGGACCACTGGTGGCTCGTCAGGGATCAGTTTGTGACTCGTCAGGGGGGGCAGGGATAGGTTACTTGCATGGGTTGTGACTCATCGGGGGGGGGGGGCAGTCTGCCCCCCTGCCAACCTCCCCCCCAGGTACGCTAGTGCATGTCGGTACAAAGTAATAATTTTTTCTATCAGAAGACCCAAATGAATTCTCTCCTACTGTATGTCAGAGTTAAGACTCTCATTAAAAAACAGCATCTGCCCTAAAACGCTACTCTTCCTATTTTCATCTCAACTTATGCCAAACAAATTTAAGGAGTAGAGTCATCAAAACCTATGCCCTACACAGTGAACACTCTAAGTCCAATACCTAAACCAATCCTGGCAGTGTGAAAGCAAATTATGTGTTAAATATCCCCAAAAGAAAATACCCACTAGAAAGTAGGTACTTGTTTAAATTACAAGAACTTTCGCAGGGATTTTTCCAAGCGGGTCACAGGTATTTTGGCAGAATGAAAGCAAGTTACTGGAACTTCCTTTAATAGCACAGCATGTAGTTGGGGGCACAGACACAGTGGTTGGCTGCTGAGCTAGCTAGATTTTGAATCTCGCTCCTTGCCTACTTATCAGACCATACTGTGCATGCTCGTATCTTTGGGAACTTACCCCAAAAGGGTCTTCTTTGGGTCAGTATGGATGCGAAAAATGATTATCAGGTATTTTAAGGCCTGAACAAATTCTCGTAATTAAACTGGTACTCTGGTGAGGCCTGCCAGCGATTGGCCTAGACAATTATTCTTAAAACCTCAAGCCACTATAAATCCCCTCAATAGGGGATTTCTTTGGTTACAACACCTTAAAGAAAATCTGGTTACTTCCATGTTTCATTTCTGTCGGCTTACTTTTAAATCGAGGAGCAAACCATGGTTTCTCCAACTTCATAAACAAGTCAGTTAAAAAAAAAAGGAAAACTTCTCTTCTTGACAAAACTCATTCCTATGAAAATATAAAAAGCACCTATAGATATTATAATTACCAATCCCTCAAAAGCCCCAACTTTTCATCAGAAATCAAACATCCTACTCTTCAATTTCGACCAATGCATAACAATGGACGCTTTTACCCCTTTCATTTGAACTTCCCAAAGTAAAGGCTCCTACACCTTTATGTAATTAACACTATATACCTCTATAACACCTGTCAGAATGGGAAAGTAGAATCTCCACCCTCAAACCCCACCCACCCAAAAGATAAATAGTACACCTCCAAAATGAAGTGGTGCAGCGTACTTCTCATTTGCTTATGACCTTGAACAGAGAATGGTGTTCAGCATATATAAATTCAATTACACCATATATACGATACAGTGATGGAATGATGCCTGGCAAAATGAATTAGCTCCTCAAAATATTGAATTAGAGTTGATTATCCTTTTAGCTTGGATGACTGGTAACATGGGAGCATTAGCAACCATGCATCCATGCAATGGGGTATCACTTGTAGCAACTTCTGTTAAAGCCCAACGACAGTTCTGCTATTAAAGGGGCTTTCACACATGGGCGCCGATGTTCATGTACCAGTGGTGAGCCATTTTCTCCTTTAAATTTCTAATTTTCTTGTGTTCTGGGGGGGGGGGTGGTCAGTACCATTGAATAATGGACATTATCTGTGATATAAAAAAACACAGTAATTTGAAATAATCTGAAATGGAATCCTCAAGCCCGCATTCCAAACACGAACCCAAATCTATTAACAGCGCATAGTGCTAGTAGGAAAATGGGAATATCCTGGTTTAGGGCAAGTCTCAATAAAAATTTCAATGATATAGCTGTGTGCAGATCAAAGGCATCTACACAAAATCCATGTTTTGGATGTCCTTGCAGCCTCCCATGAATCCTGTCAATAATTTAAGTTGTGGGCAAGTCCAAGCTAATTGTCCCCCAATTAGGTGATTTTCAACTTCGTTCAAATGACTTGATAATGATATGTACCAAATTAAAGTTAAACATTAAAATGTTGTAATCTGAAGAAAAAAAATAGAACGAAAACTATGTAGACAGTGATTAACAACTAAATTTGCATAAATTATCATTTCTGGTAACACATGGGATGTAAAAAAAATACTACAAATTTTGATATTTTATATGTTTCCAGTGTATAAAAAAGGAGTGCAGAGACATGTCTGTTAACTGATTTTCAGTTTGGTGGCTAATTGAATATGCAAATATGAGATGTTCCAAAATTTGCATGTCCCATTTGTTATTTTTTACAACAATTTTTCTTTATCACTTGGAAACTTTGCTAAATTAAATTTCGCTGAAAATTTCCAAAGTTCTAATTCATATTGGGGCATATCTAAAACATCACATTCACATAATTAATGTGATTGGCTAATTATATTTGGTAACACACAGGATATTGCGGTATAACACATGGGACAACACATACACTTTTGTACCTGTGAGGTATTTGGCATATCTCAAGATGAGATGCTTCATGTTGAATGCTACATGACTCCTGTATATCATACATGGATCCAACTGCTTTATGGATTTTTTTTCTCTCTCTATATAGTCTCATGTAACCTTTGGAACTTAAAGGTCAAGTCCACCCCAGAAAAATGTTGATATGAATTAATAGAGAAAAATCAAACTAGCATAACGCTGAAAAGTTCATAAAAATCGGATGTAAAATAAGACAAGTGGAATGCCTCTGGCCGTCTCACCTGCATCACGCGGTTCAATATAGCAGCAGTGCTGACTTTGAATACTACTCTAACTCGCACAAGATGTTCAGTGATACATGGTTACTCTTATGTCCACTTTTTATGAACTAGACCAATAAACTTACAGAGATATGATGGTTATTCAACAAAAAACCCCAACATGGCCAAAGTTCATTGACCTTACATGACCTTTGACCTTGATCATGTGACCTGAAACTCGAACAGGATATTCAGTGATACTTGATTACTCTTATGTACAAGTTTCATGAATCAGATCCATAAAATTTCAAAGTTATGATGGTAATTCAACAGATACACCCAATTCGGCCAAAGTTCATTGACCTTTGACCTTGGTCATGTGACCTGAAACGCGCACAGGATGTTCAGTGATACTTGATCACTCTAATGTCCAAGTTTAATGAACTAGACCAATAAACTTTCAAAGTTATGATGGTAATTCAACAGATACCCCCGATTCGGCCAAAGTTCATTGACCCTAAATGACCTTTGACCTTAATCATGAGACCTGAAACTTGCACAAAATTTTCAGTGATGCTTGATTACTATTATGTCCAAGTTTCATGAATCAGATCCATAAACTTTCAAAGTTATGATGGGAATTCAACAGATATCCCCAATTCGGCCAAAGTTCATTGACCCTAAATGACCTTTGACCTTGGTCATGTGACGTGAAACTCACGCAGGATGTTCAGTGATACTTGATTAATCTTATGTCCAAGTTTCATGAACTAGGTCCATATATTTTCTAAGTTATGATGACATTTCAAAAACTTAACCTCAGGTTAAGATTTTGATGTTGACTCCTCCAACATGGTCTAAGTTCATTGACCCTAAATGACCTTTGACCTTGGTCATGTGACATGAAACTCTAATAGGATGTTCAGTAATACTTGATTAACCTTATGGCCAAGTTTTATTAACTAGGTCCATATACTTTCTAAGTTATGACGTCATTTCAAAAACTTAACCTCAGGTTAAGATTTGATGTTGACGCCGCCGCCGCCGTCGGAAAAGCGGCGCCTATAGTCTCACTTTGCTTCGCAGGTGAGACAAAAATTATGGCATATTAAACTTTCGCTTGTTTTTCACAAAACAGTGATATGCACAACTCAGTGACATGCAAATTAGTCAGTTGATGATGTCCATCACTCACAATTTCTTTTGTTTTTTATTGTTTGAATTATAAAAATATTTCATATTTTACAGATTTGACAATGAGGACCAACTTTACTGAACCACACAGTATTAACAAGTGGAATGCCTCTGGCCGTCTCACCTGCATCACGCGGTTCAATATAGCAGCAGTGCTGACTTTGAATACTACTCTAACTCGCACAAGATGTTCAGTGATACATGGTTACTCTTATGTCCACTTTTTATGAACTAGACCAATAAACTTACAGAGAGATGATGGTTATTCAACAAAAAACCCCAACATGGCCAAAGTTCATTGACCTTACATGACCTTGATCATGTGACCTGAAACTCGAACAGGATGTTCAGTGATACTTGATTACTCTTATGTACAAGTTTCATGAATCAGATCCATAAACTTTCAAAGTTTTGATGGTAATTCAACTGATACACCCACTTCGGCCAAAGTTCATTGACCTTTGACCTTGGTCATGTGACCTGAAATGCGCACAGGATGTTCAGTGATATTTGATTACTCATATGTCCAAGTTTAATGAACTAGACTAATAAACTTTCAAAGTTATGATGGTAATTCAACAGATACCCCCGATTTGGCCAAAGTTCATTGACCCTAAATGACCTTTGACCTTAATCATGAGACCTGAAACTTGCACAAAATATTCAGTGATGCTTGATTACTATTATGTCCAAGTTTCATGAATCAGATCCATAAACTTTCAAAGTTATGATGGGAATTCAACAGATATCCCCAATTCGGCCAAAGTTCATTGACCCTAAATGACCTTTGACCTTGGTCATGTGACGTGAAACTCATGCAGGATATTCAGTGATACTTGATTAACCTTATGTCCAAGTTTCATGAACTAGGTCCATATATTTTCTAAGTTATGATGACATTTCAAAAACTTAACCTCAGGTTAAGATTTCAATGTTGATTCCTCCAACATGGTCTAAGTTCATTGACCCTAAATGACCTTTGACCTTGGTCATGTGACATGAAACTTTAATAGGATGTTCAGTAATACTTGATTAACCTTATGGCCAAGTTTCATGAACTAGGTCCATATACTTTCTAAGTTATGATGTCATTTCAAAAACTTAACCTCAGGTTAAGATTTGATGTTGACGCCGCCGCCGTCGGAAAAGCGGCGCCTATAGTCTCACTCTGCTTCGCAGGTGAGACAAACTCCATATGTTCAGGGAGGAATTAATCTTTGTTTAAATTGTCAATGAGGAGAAAAATTAGAATATTTCATGTAATACAATACAAAAGAAATAGGGATTGGATGACATCATCAGTCTCCTCATTTGCATAGCAACCAGGATGTGCATCTGTTTTGTGAAATTAAGCAAAATTTTAAAATGTCATAACATTCTTATTTCACATCAGATTTTGATGAAATTTTCAGTGTTATGCTTGTTATATTTTCCTCTTTTTATTCAAATCAACTTTTTGTTGGGGTGGACTTGTCCTTTCATTTGCCACATCAGTGCATGCATTTCCAAGTTGCAGGCATGCAACGTTCAAAATCAGACCCAGAATTGCTATAAAACAAACGTGATTCCATACACAAATCCAATAAACATGGTTCTAGCTAAAATTGATGAATGTTTCATTTATTTTCATCTTAATGACTTAAAATAAGTTATTTCATGTTGTCTATGATTGTAGCAGTGTTACAGGCGATTTCTAATGACAAAACACACACAGAAAAAATTACATAAGATAATTTTGAAAAATATAAGAAAACAAATTTGATACCAATTTTTAAAGTAAACTTGATCAGAATGTCACAAAGAGATTCTCAATAGAAATTCATCAGCTTTGGAGCTTTATTATCTAGAGCAAATCATAGATCATTCAAGAAAATATATCAATATTTAATTACAGTTTTAAGTGTTTTATTACCTTTATTTTTTAACATTGCTTCAAATGATAGGCTGAATCTTTCATTCTTAATATCAGAGTGATTTATCAAAGCAAAATTGTAAAAAAAAACATACTTGCACGATCTTTTAAAATGAAAATGCATAAGAAAATAATTGTCCTGTGTATTACTGTCCCATATGTTATTGCATATGTCTTCATTCAACTTGACCTTGTCAGAAAACTGAAAGTTGTATAAACATGAAACTTTAAACTTACAATTTAAATGCTTTATAAGGAGATGTCACTATGTGAGTCTTAATTTGCTTTATACATTCAGAGCGTTTGGCAAATAAAGTCTAGGTTTAAAAAAAATTGTTCATGTTTTAGATGGAGGTCTTTGGCACCTACTGGATTATACCCAAGAACTACATATGGATGGTTTAATCATGGGATTCATAAAAAAGGTCTGTTTTGGGTTCTGATGTCCCATTTTTACTATCACAAAATAGTTTGGACTTGCCCTTGTTGGAATTAAATGAAATTTTCAACATTAATATATGAGTAGTTATGTAAACATCTTCTTTTTTGTATTCAAAACTTTTGTAAGTTCTTTATGTGTTTGAATATTATCTTACATATGTCTACAAAAAAAAATTTTTATCAATCCAAAATGCTCATACTTATGAGCTTATGACCTATGAAATGGCAAAGAAACAAATATATTTATTATGGGAAAATGAGAATGAAAATGAGACTTTCATAGCATTGAACATTTTTAAATTTGTTCAGATCGCAATCACATGTATGCATTGTGTAGTAGGCCTTTTGTTTGGGAACCCTAAAAAAATTTATTGTTGTGTAAAAGTACATGGTTGCATGTATGTATGAACAACAAAAGCTGTATGGTTGAACTAATGAATGAAGTACCTTCAACATGAGACCTTGATTCAAATCAAGCATAAGTATTAATAAACAAAAAAATAGAGTGCAAGTCCAATGATAAAACACAAATTCATAATCATTTTGATATCAACTTTCTTACGACGCGGTATTGCGATTGCGCTTGTTTTTCAGACTTACACTTGATTTGCAAGTGAATGTAAGTTTCATGCAGTGCCCCATGTACAATACATTGTCTTGCATGAGTTGACGACATTTTGATACCATGACACAACTGATAATTATTGCTTCTCTATCTATGGAAGAATTTAGAAGTAACAAAATATGCTCTTTGCCTTTACAATACATCATTTCTCTCTTTATTCTATCAAACTTGCTTGAAGTATAAAATTGTCATAAAAATGGAGTAGAATAAGTGGAAATTTTAATCCTCTGTAGCATTTATTGGACATACTCCTTTAAAGCATTAATGAAATATTGTATTACTGTAGTTTCTTTGTTAGTTCTCGTGTCATACTCAAATGTTATTTTTTTTAAGTAAGATAAAAAAATACTGGTTTTATATTTATATATCATTCTGCATTGGAGCAAGAAAATCAGAATAAAAGAATCAAAATGGGAATCAAACTACCAGATAAGAGAACATCAAAGACAATTTTAAAGTACATTACCCAAAAGCAAGGAGGGTGGAGCAAAGAGAAAAAAGAGCAATGATGCATGCGTGATATAAAAATTAAATATTCACATCAATAAAACCCAAAGAAATGGAGAGAATGAAGTAGCGTGGGAGCGAGTTAATAGTAGCTCTTTGTCTGGTATTGCCTTGCACCCGAATTTGAAATATTAAAGTGACCCACAAAATCATGTTCAATTATAAAGGCTGGCTGAATTAGGAAATTGAGTGCTGGAGACGTCTAATGCAACTAGTCGTGGTAGAGAAGGTTCACAATTTAAAGTGAGCTCTTTTGAACACAGGATTACTTTGCATGCTTTTTCTAAATGTCAAATGCCTTCTTCGTTCCATCATCTGGCATAATCTGAGTTTGAGGCAAATATACGTACAAAGAGTTTTAAACATACCATAGCGTAGGGTGAGAAAAAATGAAAATATTTCTTGTATGGTGATACAACAGTTTGTTCCTGCGGCAATTGCTCTGAGCTTAAATTTGTCTAAGATGTAGAGTAAGGGTGGCAATAGGGTTTTATGCTGTATAGTGCTAAACCAAGGGTTGAAGTTAGTCATTTGATTGTTGCTGGATGAAATGCCACCTTCTTTTACATCCTAATAAAAAAATTACTAATTTTTTCTTTTCATTTTTATTGACTTTTTATAGTCATTTTGTAGCCTAGAAAGTGGAAAATTTGGTCCATTTATCCATAGAAACTGGTACATGAAGTGGCTATAAGAGGGCTATAAAACAGCAAAATTTTGTCCATTCTGCACAACTTTTGTCAATGTGAGTGTGGTCCAAAATGAGTGTCATGCTGTACCCTGAAAGATTTTCTAAATACAACACTGAACTCCAAAAATCTATTAAAGCAGAATGTGTAGGAGGGTTGGATCAATTTGGTTGGGGGCTTTCTGGATTATTTCTTTGTTAGAAATCGTAATAATTGGCTAAAAGCACCATCCATTCCAATCATTTGAGAGGGTCCATTAGCTACAAACGCACTTTATAATTAATCATACTTGGTAGCATCAGTTGCACCTCAGAGTGAGAAATTAGCTGGAAAGTGAAATAGTTCACACATAATTAACAAGATGGCATGACACTTGTTCTTTATTCCTCATGTGAAAAGAGCAACTCACTAGATCATAAACCGAGTATAAGATTACTTCAAATATACTGCCCAACTTTGACAAAAGAAAGCAAGTGACACATCAGTCAAATTTGAGTTGTTTCTGAAACACCCTACATGTATGTAGGTTGCAGGTTCAGGCAAATTCAAATTTGGGGAAGAAATGATCGTTCTATGGAAAGATATTGAAGAAAACATGCTGTTAAATTGCATTGACGCCTATGTAAATGACGAACACACATTCAGGTAAATTCAAATTTTGGGAAGAACTGATCGTTCTATGGAAAGATATTGAAGAAAACATGCTGTTAAATTGCATTGACGCCTACATGTATGTAAATGACGAACACACATTGCTCATTTACAACAATGATACTTTAACGTGCTTCCTTTTGCCAAAGTATGGCAGTATAGATTTTTCAGAACTTTGCTTTGCTCCGATTGCCCAAGATTAAACTGGTACCTCAAACTGAAAATAATCATAGCTATAATATACATGTAATAGAGTGGAATTCACTATAAAGCAAAACGCTTAAAATTTCATCAATATCTGTAACAAATAACAAAGTTATTGATGCTGTCATGAATATTCATTAGGTGGGTGGATGATATCATGTCCCCATTTTCCTTTTTCTAATGTTATTACATGAAATCACAATTATTCCATTTTTCATACATGTGAGTTAGTATGGTATGTCTCGACTGTAACAAAACAAGTTGCGGCAATGAACATCATATCCATTCAATCAGTTGCTAATCCATGTTTCCATTCTTGGGGGAAATAATTTGAACAAATCCATATTTTATTACAAACTACAAAGTGGGGATATGACATGATCAGATTTCTCATTGAATATTTATAGTGAAGGCAAGCTTAGACCTGTTTCACTGACGTATCGCATATATTTGAAATGTCATAACTTTGTTATTCCCTGTCCAATTTTGAAAACATTTTCAAGCATTTTATTTGTCTGAATATACTTTATCTGTTGAAATCAGAATATTTTTAGTCTAGAGTACCTCTTTAAGAAAATAGTAAATCTTGAAAAGTCATAACTTTCTTATTTGTTGCCCAGTTTTGATGAAATTTTCAGTTCAATGTTATAATATCTGATTTTCTTTATCAGTTCATAAATTATTTTTGACCTCGAGTGCCCCTTTGATTCTGAATGAAACAGGATGATCAAGAAATCTGACCAAAACATAACACATGAAAAATCATCTTTTTCTCCCTCCCACCTATTCTTGCTTTATTTTCCTCGACCCCCACCTCTCTCCCTCTCTATCTCTGTCTCTCTTTCCCTCCCTCTCATTCTTCAGTTTAACCCTCACACTACTCCACAATATCCCCATATTCAATTTCTTTGGAAAAAAGGAGGGGTTTTTCCCTAGCTATCATTTAGACCGGAAGGTTTCTCTCATCTTACTCCATCACTTGAAACATCAAGTATCCAAAACAATCGGCCCAATATATCTAAAGGAGACTACTCTTCAACATGCTATGCTATTCTCTTCACATGTACATGCACATCTCTACATGATATGTACAAAAACAAATGAATGCAGGTCAGAGAGAGAGAGATAGAGGAAAAAAGAAATCTCTGAATAATTAAGGCTGCCTAATCTCTTTCTCTTGAGGGGGAAAAGCTCGTTTTCGGAGTCGTCCATCGCAGGTATCAAAGAGAAACCGCCCAAGACGAAGAAGAGCAGATAAACAGGTCATACAAACCAAGTATCTCCTGAATAATTCATGCCTGATATCGTCAGACATCTCTGGGTCCTACTCCGCAACTGAAACACGGGGGAAATTGATCACGCAAACAGGGAGGAGGAGGAGAGTCATGTTGGTTACAAAATACAGAGATGAAACACCACTATACAATTTGGTTTTCCTTGTCTTAAAGACCATAATGGAAACTGAAAAAACACCAATGAAATCATTTTTTTTTCATCTTATTAAAAGCAGAAACGTAAATCCCACCAGTTTTATGCATCATCACTGCTTACCGATACCTGCTGATTATGTTGATGTTGATGAAATTAGAAACATTTATATTGATGAAAGGTATTATCTTGTAACTCTTGTAATTTATGCATAACACATTAAGCGTAGCGATGAGATTCAAAGCATTCCACTCTGCTTTGAAGTCTCATGCGGCATCCAGTTTTTTTCCTAGTATCAGTTTCTAATTCACACAACTGTTGGTTGAATTGCAGTACTTATTTATAAAGGTTATGAATGGTTTTGCTAGATATAAGAAATCAAATAAGTTTCTCAAATTTTTCACTATGCTCATCTCATAATAATAACAATTGTCGGTTCTTGTATAGCGCATAACACATTATGAATAACGTCTCTATGCGCTTGGATATTATTACCCTGGCTGTAGCTCAAGCAGCTTTTATGCGCTCAGCATTTCAAGGAATGAAATTCCTGCCAGGTACCCATTCACCTCACCTGGGTTGAGTGTAGCACAATGTGGATTAATTTCTTGCAGAAGGAAACTACGCCATGGCTGGGATTTGAACCCACTACCCTCTGTTTCAAAGTCCGGAGACTAATCCACTGGGTCACAATGCTCCACAATCTGTATACCAGAGTCAATCAAAGGAAAATTATATTCTTACAAAAAATTCATTACTTGTTTATATATTCCAATCATTTATTCATAGTTAAATGACCAGTTATTTAATCCATGATTTACAATATTCAGTGTAAAATACTTTGCATGTGTTTATGTGTTTTTTTTGTGTGTGTGTGTTTTTTTTGCAGTTGACAATTGTTAGAAACTTTATCAATTGTAATAAAAAAAAGTGTGGTTTACATGTACTTCTTTGTTCGTTTGTATGGATTTAATTTCTCTATTTTCAAAGAGGCAGTGGTTGGAGTTCTATTCCTTCCTTTAATGTTATGTATGTACATAAGATTTTGAACAAAAGATAATTGACAATATTTATTAAAATCAACTTTAATGTTTATTAACATCAATTAACACTAACTGTAAAATTTAAGGTAGTACAGAGTTCCCTTTCAAGTGAGTGTGACTACATTTTCAAGTTTCAGAAAAAAAGGAGTTTGAAAAAAAATCAATATCACTGTAAAAATAGAAGAATAAAACTTGGTAGTTTTAGAGGTAATGAAAAATAAAAAGACATAGTTAAGACATGGTCGTGATAAAAGACAGTACTATCACATGACATTTGGTGGATTCTTCACTTTTAGATTGCTCCACACTACCAAAACCAGCAATATGCAATAAAATGCGGGAAAAGGGTTGTTGGTAACCAGCATTGAAAGATATCGCTTTCCATCGGAATCGTTTCCACCTAGAGCGTTTCCTCTCCTCAGCTGCCATTTTGAAATTTAATTCCCTGGAAATTAGCTGCACAAATCCATGAATAATAAATCCACTTATGAATGGATAGATGGTGCTACACCAACCACTTTGCTTTCAGGGAAATCTACAATTGCCACAGATGTGATATTCACTGACGGGCATTCAAAAAACAACCCCCCCAAAAAAGGCAAAAGCCACTTCAAGAATATACTCAAATTTCAGGTACAAGAGCAGCTCTTAAACATGTTCTTCAAACATGAATATCTTGTTTTTCAGGTATTTATTTTCAGATTTGGTATAATATGGAAAGCTAAATTAATTACAGAATAATAACATTCTTTTCTAAAGCATTTAAAGTCCAGCTAAGGCATTGGAAAAGGGTCAGTCATGTTAAATTACTCATATATTTTTTCATCTGACTAGACAATCTTACAGAAATGTAGTAGCTGTTATTTTTATTTTTATTCAACTGCCAATTCTCTGTGAAATATGAAACTCAGGCATTTTATTTGCATTGTTTTTTTTTTTGAAAATCGGCTCTGAGCACTTATATTACAAATTTAATGATTGGATATTAGAAAGCTACAGAAAGAAAGATTATACCCTGATATTATCAGCCCATTCTCTGCTTTGGAAAAGAGAGATCTATTTATAATTATATAACGATATTACATTCTGCGTGTTGGACATAGATGATATTAATGAGGCAAAGTGGTAATGCATTGTACTTAGTTCCAACTGAGTTTATTTTGAAGTCCAAATTTTCGACGTTAAACATACTTCTTCTCCAGGGATCCATACAAGAAAGCTCACAACATTGACATTGTGAGCTTTCTTGTATGGATCCCTGAAAAAGACGTATGTTTAATGTCAAAAATTTGGACTTCAAAATAAACTCAGTTGGAACTAAGTACAATGCATTACCACTTTGCCTCATATATATATATATATATATATATATATATATATATTATTTTTATCAGATACCTGATCGAAATAAATTGTCAGGAATTAAAATTGTGGAATTTGTCTTGTAATTTTTTTTTTTCACATCCTCCACATCATAATTGTTTTTTAGGCACACACATACTATAATCTAGTAGGAGAAGGTGGGGTAAGTTGTGACACTTTTTGCATTTTGCATGTTAGAATTGATATGACTATAATATTGTAGTATTAAGTACCTTGCCTTTAAATTTGATTCTTGGGAAATATTTTTCACCGATATATAAATTTCTACCCCACACTGAAAGGTAAGTTGTGCCACCTTCTGGAGTAAGTTGAGCCACAAAAACTATGTACAAAATGTATGCGGGAAGAACCGGCATGTCAATTTTTTATTTGAAGTCTTTTCACTTGCTAATTCTCTATAAATACTAACATCCTCTAAAAATAAACAAGTGGAATGCCTCTGGCCGTCTCACCTGCACCCGCGATTCAACATAGCAGCAGTGCTGACTTTGAAAACTACTATAACTCGCACAAGATGTTCAGTGATACTTGGTTACTCTTATTTCCACGTTTTATGAACTAGACCAATAGACTTTACAGAGATACAGTAATTCAACAAATATCCCCAATGTGGCCAAAGTTCATTGACCTCACATGACCTTTGACCTTTATCATATGACCTGAAACTTGCACAGGATATTCAGTGATACTTTATTAACTCTTATGTCCAAGTTTCAAAAGTCAGATCAATAAACTTGTGAAGTTATGATGGTAATTCAACAGATACCCCCATTATGGCCAAAGTTAATTGACCTTTGACCTTGGTCATGTGACCTAAAATGCGCACAGGATGTTCAGTGATACTTGATTACTCTTATGTCCAAGTTTTATGAACTAGACCAACATACTTTTAAAGTTATGATGGTAATTCAACAAATACCCCCAATTCGGCCAAAGTTCATTGACCCTAAATGACCTTTGACCTTGATCATGTGACCTGAAACTTGCACAGGATGTTCAGTGATACTTGATTACTATTATGTCCAAGTTTAATGAACTAGGTCCATATATTTTCTAAGTTATGATGACATTTCAAAAACTTAACCTCAGGTTAAGATTTTGATGTTGATTCCCTCAACATGGTCTAAGTTCATTGACCCTAAATGACCTTTGACCTTGGTCATGTGACATGAAACTCTATTAGGATGTTCAGTAATACTTGATTAACCTTATAGCCAAGTTTCATGAACTAGGTCCATATACTCAGGTTAAGATTTGATGTTGACGCCGCCGTCGCCGCCGCCATCGAAAAAGCGGCGCCTATAGTCTCACTCTGCTATGCAGGTGAGACATAAACTGTCAAAAAGTCAAAAATTTTGAGGGGGCTAGATATGGCGTATTGCGTAAAATTTAAAGTACAAAGTTGCGAGTGAGCTTGGCGAGCAAGAAAACTTCTGACATTTCTATTACAAAAATTCCAATTTTGTGATAGATTTTGACCTAACATTCAGAAAATAATATCATATTTCACCCTTTCTCTTCCCTTCTGTACACCACTGGTACAAACAAAGGGCATA
The DNA here is from genome assembly GCF_018143015.1 of Lytechinus variegatus. NCBI lineage: Eukaryota > Metazoa > Echinodermata > Echinoidea > Temnopleuroida > Toxopneustidae > Lytechinus > Lytechinus variegatus. The sequence continues at coordinate 34,303,116 of NC_054744.1, read as the reverse complement.
GAACTTTTGAGCATGTCTTTGTTCAGAACAGAGCAAAGCATGCATGGTGAATTGGTGATTTATCGGACATGGAACCCTGAGGAACAGAATCTTTGGGGCTTGTAGAACGAGCATTAAAGCAGAGAATGAGAGATTTCAACTGCGAACCTTCAGAATGGGTAGGTCAGTGAAAAAGTGTGAAAATGGTATGCTTGGGAATGGCTGGCATGACAAGAAAAGGGGTCTTATTACATACATACCCATACTGCAATTATATGTGAGAATAGAATCCTTTATTTCATGCTACAATAAATTTAAACTTTGAAAAATTACCCCCAAAATAAGGGATCAATACAGAGTCAATCACTTTTACTGTGTAAGAAATTAAACTGGCTAGTGTGGACATATTCATGCCAAGAGTGTCTGTACATGTACATGTATACACATGCACATCTATCTACATGTACATGTATCTACATGTAATCAGTTTCATCCAGAAAAAAAATTGTTCCATATATGTAGACTTGACAGAAGAATGCAATTAAAATCAATTTCCATTCATTGCAAAGCTCCAACTGTCTATTATGGGCGTAAAATGCTGCACAGCACACATCACAGCATACTAAAGCAAACCCCTTACTTTCATGTACCACAGTAGATGCATAGAGGGCGCCATTTAATTTAAATAAAATTCATGTTTAAGTACTGGGAGGAGGAGTCTTCGTTACGTGCCTTGCATGATACTGCAAAGCAACTCTCTTGAATTATTTTCTTATTGAATGAGGAAAATGTGTCATTTTTTATGTTGAAACATACAGATTTACTAACTTTTGAAAAGCCTTTATTTGGGGGCTATGCGACCCTAATTCCTTGAACATTATGAATGTAGAGCATATTATGTAAAGAAAATATCCAATATCAAGAAAAAAACATTTTGAAAAAAAAAAGACATTTATGCTTCCTTTTGTCAGAGGACACTAGTATACTGCAGAAATAAACTTTGATTTTGATTGGCTGCCATCTCTTGCTACTCAATGTTTGCAATATTTTGATTGCCAAATCTTGCCCAAGTACATGTACCATGACTCCCTGTCCAGCACTTGTACATGTACCATATTGATGTCCACATCAATACATGTATAGGTACAAGTGCTGGACAGGGAGCCATGGTACTTTGACAGAGGTGTGTAATAAGCGATTTACATCCGGGCGTTCAAACCTTCTCTCAATAGGGACAGAGGGTAATACAAGCTTCCAAGTGTCTACGACCCGATTATCGATCGCTATGTCACCAGTTTGAATTGGGTCACTTCGGTCATCGCTGAGGAAGGCTGCAGTTAGTAGCCAAAAATTTCGAGGAAATTCTTCAAATTTTTTCTGTGTTGAGATCAAAAGTTTCAACTTTGATATAATTTTCAACCAACACAAATTAATTTTCATGATTAAACTGTTGAATTTGTACAAGTTGTATATTTAAATTCAATATTCTGTGTCTTTAAATCTAATTGATTTCAAAGTTATAATTCATTGGCAAATGCAGTGAAAGATTACATGGCAAACTGTGTGTGAAAAAGACAGAGTAATTTCAAAGTGGGCAGTTTTTTTACAAAGAAAAAATTGAATGTGTTGGGCCACCATTTTTTTTTCTTTTACGTTTAGAGCATAGAATGAGGATTAAAACGTTGCATACATGTAGGCCTACAGCTCACTAATAGAAAAGGACTTGCAAGAAAAAATTATTGAGGTATTGAGGTAAGTTATAGTACGACATTGTAATTATGATCAATAGTAAAATTTTAATTTCCACCACAAATATCAATAAAAGGGTGAGTATACTTTTGTCAAGTTTGATATATATATATTCTGTTTACGAGCGTGATCGGTTCATCACGGACAGACATTTGATAGATTTTGAAAGATTTGAAGGCTTGTAACAAATTAGGAATAAGATGAACAAGGTTCCTTTGTGTTGTGTAGTGAAGGGTAGGACAAAGTATGCTGAATGATGAAAAAAGTTTGTTGCCATGGTTACCTACAAACATAGGTATCCACTAAATGTGCCATATCACGGACGGACATGATAGAAATGTGGTTTTTAGAATTTTTGTACATTTTTATTGTTTCTATCTAAACAGCTTAACATGGACCAATAATTGTTAATGCAACTAACACTCGGGTATGTTAGCTTCTATGTTCAGCATATTGAATTCTTAACCAATATCAAACTTCTGAGAGAATTGCAAATATTTTCCATCACGGACGGACATCTCGGACGGACATCACGGACGGACACAATCAAAATACATTGGAAGTACCCTGTAAGAAGTTCTTAATACTTTCTTGGGGGAACAAATGCTATTGTATTGATGATTTGTACATATCTTAATATTATTAAACATTATTAGTTGCACAATCAAGTTGCTACAACTTCAATCAAGTTGCTGCAACTTGATTTAAGATGTATAGCAACTTGTTTTCTATGCTAGACACACAGTTTAATCTAGACATATGATCACTCTAAACACAGGTCTTGTCAAATTAAGAATGTCTTTTTAAATTGTAGAATACTAGGTTCCAAATCAACAGCTAGTTGATCAATGATCATGTTGATACAAGTATCTTTATGATCATGATGATTTTTAGGCATTAATTTTCCAAGAGCAAAGAGGGGTTTTTTTAAGGTCGAAAATCTAAATCGAAAAGACCAACAGGTCGCTGATCCTTATGCTTGTTTGTTGGATCAACACTTTGGGGGGGCTCTCTTTAAATCCATCTTTTGCACATATCAAAGTGGAGACACCCCATAATATCAACAGCCCTCATGTAAGTATGTAGGCACTGACCGAATCCAAAATTGAAATTGATATATCAATCCAAAGCTTATTAAAACTGTTAAACGCTGCAGTGCAAGCTCTATGCATTTTCACAGTTTACCAGATATTAAGCGATTTGCTTAAAATTAGCTCCATAATGGACTTCAAAAAAAAAAGGTATTCATGTAATTTTCACAAGCCTCAAGACTGATGTCATGTTCTGTTAGAAGCATTGTGAATCCATAGGTTTGTACATGGAAAAATTGATTTTTCTGCTAATATCAGATTATGCATTGCATTCTACTTTCTTCTTCTCCATCACTTTCTGCAAGCTTGAATTGATGAAATCTACAGCTTTGGACTTGTTCTTGCCTTATCTTATTTCCTTCTTTTTGGCGTATACATGTACTTCCTTTGAAAAATATCTGTTGCACCAGGATAACCAATCTTTATTCTTTAGACCAACATCTGTGCATGAGATTGTTAACTTTGTCTGTACTTTAAACTCATCCAAGTCACCTGGCTCAGATGATATTTCCCCTAGAATTGTAAAAGATTGTATTCATGTTATTGCAGATCCACTTTGTGACATATTCAATAAATCATTGATTCAAGGGGTGGTTCCCAACAAAATGAAAATAGCAAAAGTGGTTCCAGTATACAAAAAGAATGATCGAAAATGCATTGAGAATTATAGACCCATTGCATTGTTGCCAATATTCTCAAAGATTCTAGAGAAAATAGTTTACAAAAGATTGAATGACTTTTTGAACAGCTATGAAATTTTGATACCCCAGCAATTTGGATTCCGTAAAAATTGTTCAACTAGCATGGGTGTTCTAAATTTGGTAAATGCAATAGTTACTTCAATTGATAATGGGAAGTATTGCCTTGGAATATTTTTAGACTTGTCAAAAGCATTTGACACAATTGACCACGATATACTCCTAAGAAAACTTGAATATTACGGCGTTCGAGGTATAGCCTTAAGTTGGTTTAGAAGTTACCTAGAAAACAGACTACAATTTGTGTATATTAATGGCGCCAAATCACAATTAAGTAATGTAAACTATGGTGTACCACAGGGATCTGTCCTTGGTCCATTGTTGTTTTTGATTTACATTAATGATATCATCAATTCGTCTCAATTATTTACCTATTCTCTTTTTGCTGACGATACCTGTTTATTATATTCTCACAAGAACATTCACACTCTTATGCAGTCAGTTAATTCTGAAATTTGTAAACTCTATGCATGGTTTTGTAGTAACAAACTGTTATTAAATACAGGTAAAACACAATGTGTATTATTTAGGTCTAGAGGGAGGGTAATCCCTGATGATAATCATCACTTAGTTATTGGCAATGAACAGATCAATTGCAGTCAACATGTGCAATTTCTAGGTGTTACGGTTGATGAATATGTATCTTGGAAAAACCACCTTGATAATGTATGTACTAAAGTTTCTCGTTGTGTTGGAGTGATATCCAAACTTCGTTATTTCCTCCCCCAGCAGACACTTGTTACTTTATATAATGCTATTGTCATGCCTCATTTGACGTACTGTAATGTTGCTTGGGGGCACACATATAAGACTCATATACATAAATTGCAAGTTCTTCAAAGAAAAATTGTTAGATACATAACATATTCGGATTATAGGTCGCCAAGCACTCCTTTGTTTTTACAACTGCAAATTTTACCTTTTGATGAATTGGTATCTCTTAACTGTGTCACATTTATGTTTAAGTGTCAATCACGCCAGAATGCATTTTTGTCTCATGTGTTTGTTGAAAATTCTTCCATCCATCATTATCATACTCGTCAAAGAAACCTTCTCCATCAGCCATTAGCAAGAACCCAAACTGCTTTAAATTCATTTAGAATAGTTTGTGTTAAAGAATGGAATAAGTTACCTCATGACATTAGAAATAGCTTGGCTCTGTCCCGATTTAAAACATTGTGTAAAAAGCATCTCTTCGATAGATTGCGGTCGGATGTGAATGTATAAATCATGAAGCAGATTGCAATGAGTGAGGTCTCCATGTGTGTGTGAGGGTGTGTGTGTGTGTGTGAGTGCATTTGTAATCGGGTGTGTATGGGGGGGTCATGTGTGTGTTTATTATTAGAGGTTGTCTATACAGGGGTCAAAAAGGGTGGTGTTTCGGTTTTCTTGGGGCTCCTGTTCATTTGATGAGGTGTCCTTTCCTAAGCATTTCTTGTGCACTCACAAATCTTGACCGATTTTAATGAATGAGGTTGTCTGATACTTTGGGGAATGTCCTGGCCCTGCTTCATTGAGGCTGTTAATAGGGTTACCCTAGGCAAGCTGAAACATCTCTATTTTATAACCTACCCCTTTTATTATACTGTCAAATCATTTATTCTTAAGTTACATGTAAGTTTAATACACCCATTGTAAATATGTTACTTACTATGTAAAGGGGCCCCGTTAACAAGCTGTGCTTCACTGGGGTCCCAAACCTATCATTCTGAGTTCTATGATGTTGTATTCTGTACTATTGTTTGTGTTTGATATGGTTTGAAATAAATACTATACTACTAATACTATACATGCAGCTTTCCAACCCTATCTGCATTCCAATAATGTTTAACAATTTTTCCTGACAAAAATATAGCCCCAATAACGGCCAAACAAAGATATCACAAAAAAATGTGACGAGTTGTAGGTAGTTACTCCATTTGAGTTCTGAATAATTCTCAGAGCCACTTCTCACTGCAATTAGAAGCTAAAATTAAATTCATAATCTGCTCAGCAAAGTTTCTCATTTGCATATATGAATCTTTCCACAAGTATTTCCGTCTGTGATGAAATTAATGTCCGTCCATGATCATTTTTGATTGATTTGTTGTATGCATAAAATGTATGGATTTTAGCTATGTTCAAATAAAATGATATACAGTGTCCAGTGAAATACTTCTACACAATTTTATTTCTGTTTCTATTCTGATAAAGAATAAAAAGCTGAATCCATAGACATTATCCTAATAAAAATGATCCCGGACGGACATTAATTTCATCACGGACGGACAGAAATGTTAACATCTACAAGGAAAGTTTACTTCCCATATTTTTTTCCTATTAATTTATGTTTGATGATAGATTAATGTTCAGAGTGCAAGACCATTAAAAAAAATTGGAGTAACTTTGAAAACAATAAAACTAGAGTGAATTGAATTTGAGTGAATTAACTTTGTCCGTCCGTGATGAAATTAATGTCCGTCCGTGATCATTTTTGATTGAGTTTATGATATGGATAAAATGTATGGATTTCAGCTATGTTCAAATAAAATGATGAACAGTGTTTAGAGAGATATCTCTACACCTTTTTATTTTTTATTTCTATTCTGATAAAGAATAAAAAAACTTTTCATCTTTTTTTCCATCACGGACGGAAATTTCAAAATGGAAATGTTAACACCTACCAAAAAAAATTACTTCCCAATATTTTTTTCCTACTATATCATGTCTGATAATAGTGTAATGTTCAGAGTGCAAGAACATCCAAACCAAATTAGAGTAACTTTAAAAACAATAAAACTAGAGTGAATTTAATTTTAGTAGAAATGTCCGTCCGTGATGAGAGGTAGCAGCACCCCCATGATTAAAATGGACTATTCCAGTACTTTCGGAATCATCAATCTTCATGAAACTAACTTTTTTGAAACCTGAGATATCAAAGATTATTTTAAAAGCAAATTTGATGGAAGTACCTAAAAAAAAAAATTTCACCTCAATGCGAACCCTTAACCGATCATGCTCTTACAAAACCCTCATAAGTTGTGGAAATTGCACCCCCCCCCCCCTCCCCCAAAAAAGGGGTTCTCACTGCTCACTATTGTATTCCGATTTCTTTTGAAATTTTATTTAACAAATTTTGGTCAATATCCATAATACAAATCTTTTAGGCCAATCCTTTTTCGTAGAATGGAATGTGGTGAAAATTGCAGGATATTTGTCTGTTATCTTTCTCATATGCAATCACTAACTTTGTATATGACAAAGTATAATTACACAAAATTTAAGTGTCCTGCAAGGGCCCTTCTACATTATTAATCACAAAAATTACTGAGAAAGAGATATCACTATTTTCGAATTTGAAATTCTACTATTCACAAAGACTCAACAGATGAAACAATATTTTTGGAAGTAAAATGTCAGATTATACTTCAACAGGCTAAGACCTAACCCACACATACAATTAATTTCAGATAAATATGAATTAACAGAATTCATTAATGTCCATGTAAATATTCCAAATGGAAATGGACATTTATACAGAAACAAGACAATTATTTCAAAGTAACATCTGTCCTAAAAAACTTCCATTGTTGCTAATGGTAGACTAGTTATTTTCTTTGTATGTATGAATAAAGGAGCAGCTGCAAGACTGGGACAATGGGTGGTGGTGTTGTGAAAAGAAAACCACAATTTCCCAGCATTCTCATAAAAAACAGTTGACAAAGGACTCAAACTATGCTTTTGTACAAAAACTATGGTCTGCTTTCTCCTTGATTATAATTATAAAGTATTTACATTCAGATCGAGGGAGAGAGAGAGGAAGAAGAAAGAGAACACATTCAGACATGGGAGAGAACGATTATAGGAGGAAGAAAACAGAGATCGGAGAGATAAGTATACAGATATAGAAGAGTGAGGGATGGAGGAAGGAGTGATCTGGGGTACAGAGATCCATAGCTTCATATTAGCACTGTATTAAAAAAGGAAAGAAAGGAGTTACATTGTAAATCATGGGCTTGACTGCACTGATCATTTCACACAAGTAGCTGCAATCATTTGACTTACTCTATGTCTTCTACCTTTCTTTAGTAACTGGTTATCTGAAATCTACAACTACATAATGTTTCTCAACTTTCAAAGAACCATTTTATTTACTTTCAGACCATTTTGCAACAAGCAAGATTTGGATCAATTGAAACTTCATGAATCAATATTTTTTTAAATTTGACTGTTTTTTATCCCTCTATCTCTCCTTCAAATTTTTTTCACCCATTCCCTCACTCAATAATTAAAAAGTACTAGAGAATTAAAAGTCTGTTTTGGTGAGCAAGTAGCACTTCCATAAAATAATATAAACCTTTGTGTATATCCATTTTCTCCTGCCATCATACCACAATTAAACATTGCGACATATTAGAAAACAATGAGAAAACCTTTCAGGTATGTTCCATAGATAGGTCATCAGATTATGGAATTGCACACATTGATGGATGAAAGCCTATCTTCTCATTGGGTAATAATGTCATCCTGTTTAATACTACAATGATCCACTTTAGTACTCCCGAACATCAGCTGAACAGAAAATCACATCTTCTGCAAATGACATTCAAAGTGATTAGTATGAATAATTAACACAAATTTCTTCAAGTTCAGTTAAAAATAAATATTTTTTGTTTAACAGATCTAGGCATACTGTATATATGTTGGCCTGAATGCTACAAATCATTGTCTCCACAATAAGCCAGTTCGTAGTTCCACTCTGCGCATGATCAGGGAGCGTTTCATGAAAGTCCTGTTTTATCCGACAGTTTCCATAGAAACAGTGACTCTCAGCCAATCAAAATTAAGGAAAGATGTCAGATCTGACTTGTCGGACAAAAATGTTGATGAAACGCTCCCCAGAGGAAGGTCATTTGTACTGAAGTGACAAGGCGGTTTAAAACTAATGAGATAAGCACCAACTTTGATGTCTTGATTATTCATATATTCTTTTGAATTGTGTTTTCATTTACATCCACAAAAAACAACAATGCATCCACGAACGACTGGTATTTCAGTTTCCCAAGTACATTGTACAACATGCTCTAATATGCATTCAAGTAGAAATGCAACAAATACCTTCAAAGAGTGTTAATCGGTGTGCTATTCTAGTCACCTGGTCTATTCAATTTCTTCATCCTGCTATGTAATGCATGCTTTGAAATCTGCCTATCAAATGAAAGAAATGAAAGGTCATTTGACCAAAATTGACCAAGAAGTAACTATGAACTGGTTTATTACGATCACTATAACCATAACCACTATCATCATCATCATAACAATCATCATCATCACCATCATCCTCATCATCATCTTCATTATCATCCTTGTCATCATCACCATTACCATCATCATCATCACCATCATCCTCATCATCATCCTCGTCATCATCATCATCACCATCAACATCATCATCCAGGTCTCCTCCTCATCATCTTCATCATTGTCATCATCATCATCCTATCCAAGCCTTTGTAGTTGTATTTAGTGGAGACTGCTAACAAAAACAAGTGTTCTTTACATTCATTTCCTTGCACAAAAAATGTCATGAGATTTCATAATATTTGAGAGAATGTTTTGTATTATAATCGTCTGAAAAATAGCTTCTACTATTGCAGGCCTGACTATTGGGAATTGGCAATCATTAAATGGGCCTGTCAACTTTATTACGCAGACTCATCTGTAATGCAATTCCTGAAAATTCAAATAATGTCTTGTATTCATGCATAGAGGGCAGTATTTCACATATACAGCTCACAATTACAATGTTTGCTAAAAAAATGACCGTTATTTTTTTTTCACAATGTTCTGAGCTATCTAGATGAATGTTGTATAATACATGTATATGTACATGTACAGTGTGTCTGAGTGTCTCTACAAAAGGTAAACCCAACTTCAATGTCAAATTTTCAGAAAACTACAAAATATTTACACATTATTTTTTCATGGTAAGATAGTCCAATAGTGCCAGGGTTTGAAAATGTTTGCCATTAAGTTAGTATTCAAGCGACACAGTCACAAAATAATTAACACAATTCCGAGACAGGTATCACTTGAGTTTACATTAGGATGATCATTCAACAGCCGACAATTTGTAATATCTTATTCCAATTATTTGTCAGTTTTACCATAGGCCTATAATTATTGTTTAATATGTTTGATTTTCGTACTCACCATTTTAGGATAAGTTTCTTAAGTTCAATATTCATATGTATCTCTTTAAGAATATTTTTATCCATTGGTTTTATACACTCAATTGTAGTAATATTCTTTTTAGTATATACATGTAAGATAAATTATAATATCCCCCTCCCGCTCTGTTTCTTCGCCTCTCCTCCTCCGCATTCTTCCTCTCCTTATTTATTTGATCCTTGATTTGTTCACATAATAATGGTCCAATCATTGGATCACAAACACATTATTTCAGCCGGTTTGCAGATCAGCATAATAATAAATAATAATAACAATTTTATATACTGAAAATTCACAAATTGCCTCTAAGCGGTTAAGAGAAAAGAAATATGAAGTATAAAGGAAATAGAAATAGAAATACTTTGCACAATAAAATGTATCAAAACTAATATTACAATTTACAACTTGTCTCACCAGATTTTTATGAGATATTTGGTACACTTACTCATAATAATATAGAGTCATTACTAACTGAAAGATTTTGTGAAATAAAAAGAAATTCATGTTAAATCTTAACTCACAACGTTAGGTGCGCAGTCTTGACCTGGGGACCACCATCATTATAGACCATCACTGTTCCAACATTACTTCACCATGTCTACATATCGACTTGGCAAGATAGAATGTATCGCCATGTCGAAATAATACTTATTCAGTAGACACGGCAAGATAAAGTATCCCACCATGGCACCACGTCGATGGCATGTTAAAGGCTCCGTACTAGGGGTAATTGACGTCTAGAGGGTAATTTCCGGGGGGGGTAACAGTCCCCGACGATAAGAATATGGGGATAATATTTAAGTAGTTGTCCGGGGACGAAAATTTGGGGTTATCGTCGTTATACTATAGAACCCAATGGACTCGTATCATTCGACCTCTCGATGACATTTGATCTCACTATATCCAGATCATAATTTTACACACATTGCGGACTATCGGAACCGCGGACTAACGGACCCACGGACTATCGGACCCACAGACTGTCCCCGACCAAACAATGTCAATGAATGAAGCCAGGAATTTACCCGAGTCAAGGCTGACCTAACCATGCTAACTATGGTCTAGATATTATGGATCTATGCTAGATCTAAGTATTAAATTTGGAGTATTAGGAATAGCCATTTGACAAGTAAATCGCGCAATTTGCGTGCTGTCGCCAACTGGAAGACAAACATGACAAAGAAATCAAGATGGCGACGTAAACACGGCCGTAAGCTCTTCCCATCTTTTCATAACAAATCTCTCGTTTTTTTAATGAATTCTTCTTTAAAAATAAAATCAATATCGCAGAAATGTTGGAAATGAAGTTGGACCCCATGGCCATGTAGTTTTGTACGTTTTAGGGCTAGATCTTTTAGAGGGAAAGTAGAATTCTCGGGGGCGAAAGTTTCTGGTTTTGTACCCGTACGTGGGGGAATATAGGTTGGGGTCCACGTCAGTGGGGAGTGACCATACGTAGAGTATATGACTTTCACTCCCCAGACGCCTCCAGGCTATCCAGGTCCCAGTCATGCACGACCAATCGCGGTCGAGAGACGACAGGGCCCCCGAGTGCGTGGCGCCGGTTTCGTGCTATGCTCTTTGTTATTGAACAAAGCACGAAGTCCCACATACCAGTTTTCATGTACTCTTTAAAATTAATAATGTCTTGTTTTCTAATTTTCGAGTACAACATCGACTAACAGCGAAAACCAATTTTGCTTCCCTCAGCTAGAAGATTTTACATCTAATAGATTATTACCAATGATCTTTTACAACAGATTAACACATATATTGAGGAAAATATACCGGTACTTACAAGTCGATAGTTGCGGACTCGCTTGACTCGTCTCCAGCTCCGCGTGCGGAATTTAGACTCTCTGAGCTGCTATCTACTGGGGGAATCCCCATCCCAGGCCGAGTACGGTGAACTCTAGCTCTCATTCGCACCGTGCTTGCATTATATACATGTATATGCATGTGGTCTCCTTGGCTATACTTACCTTTATCGTCTCGGGGCATCTGAAACGTGGGAGGGGTGGCTTCGCCAGACCACAACAATGTACTAGTATTTCACACAGGTGGATCCAGGGGGGCCCGCGGCCCAGGGGCCCCTCGGGCCCTCTGGATCCGCAAATTGCTGGAGCAAAAGAAAAAGGGGGAAGAAAGAAATCAAAGAAAAAGAAGGAAAAAGAAAAGAGGAAAAATAATTTAAAGGATGAATATACCCTTAACAGTCAGAATAGATGAGGGGAAGACCTGGAAAAAAATCATTACACTATATGAAATGTTCGCGCTAGCATTGCCTATTAGATGATTTACACGTCTTGTTCAATATGGAGCTTAAGATATCAAGTTTTGAAGTCATTATACAAAACATATTTCAGCTCGGAAATCGAACTTTCATTATTTTGTTTGATTTACAAATTGATTTTTTTAAAGAGCTTTGAAAAAAAATGTCAGTTTTATGGTCTGAATATCAATTGAAAAAAATTGTCAGCCGCGTAGCGCAGCACGCTCGCATGGTGATATCTCAATATTAATTCTTCAACAAACTTATAAGATCCCCGGCCATTTCATAACAGTTTATCAAAAATTTCGGATCGAGATTTGCGCTCGCATTATTGTTGATTAACTCATGCATCCATATTCATAATTACAAAAGTGCTTAAAATGTCATATTTTCTTGCCATAATATTATCATATTTCGCGCTCTCGTATATTAATAGATAAAATATTAATTCAATAATTGAATTGTCTTTTTTCAGAACGGAATATCGACAAGTTTCATCTCGCGCTCAGGAAGTAGGGGAGGAAACGGCCGAACAATATTTTCATCAACGTTTTTCTTCTCTTCCATTTGATGGGAATTTAAAAAGGGGATGATATTCACTTGCGTATGCACTACATTGGACTGACAAATATTTCTATGGAAAATTCCGCAAAAGGGGAGGGCATATGGTCACGGGTCGGATGTGCCCTTACCAACCATGGATTTGCCTCTGAGTGCAAGAATACCTAATATAATATACCTATTATGTAAAATCCCATTTTTATAATTTAATTCCAGACTTACACAGGCAAGACCTCTCATTATTTATGCCATTCTTCCTTCTTTCTACCGTTTTCTCCCGTCTCTCCCTTTATTCCCCTCAGGGGTGTATATACGAGGAAAGGGGCAGAGATTTGGTGTGCCCCCCCCCCTGAAAAAATATTCTGCTGGGAAAAAAATTGGTAGGGCCTAATTAAGTTACAGCATTACATTTCTATATTAAGTGTCTTATATATATATATTTCTCTGACAATGAGAGCACAGATTTGGAATGGGAAAATCATAACTATTCGTATAATATGTTTTTCACACATATGCGGATCCAGGGGACCCGAGGGGCAGAGCAAAACATAGAAAAAAAAGGAAAGAAAGAAAACAAAAAAGAAAAAGAATGAGAGGAGGAAAAAAGAAGAAGAGTGAAATAAAAGGAAGAAGACCAGTGAATAAAATAAGGTGAGGGTAAGACTTGCCAAAATATATATATATTTCATGTCACTATTATATATAAATAACTATGTAACATACACAGAAAATATTTCAGCTCGGACATTTTGAGTCGAGCTTTCAGTCTTTTTTTTTTATTTACAAATTAATTTGGCGTAAATATGTGGGCACGTGCCACAAAATCGGCTGGCAAAAAAAAGGGGAAGGAGAAAAAGAGGGAGAAAGAAAGAGAAAGTAGTGGGATAGAATAAATTATTGTATATTTTGTTATGATATTATATAAGAAATCTTTTTATTTATCATTCCTGGTGGTCGTCAGTTTTATGAGATATATAATCCTGTTGTATACTAAAATATCCCGCTTTCAAATCAATATACACCAAATATATTTCTTCGCATTTCGAGTTATTATTGCTTTATCCGCAGTGACGTAATCATACTTCTTTTTCACGACTAGGCATATGATTGTCTCTTTTAAGATCTGAATAAAATAATTCTGCCCCCGGCCCCCAGTGAATTTCACTGGGGAAAAAACTAGAAAATTGAAAGGGAGGGACAACGTACGAGAAAGGGACAGGAATTAAGAGGAAAAGAGGAAAGAAGGGAAAGGAAAAGGGAAAAACTGAAAATAATTCTTAAGGAAAAAAAAAATTGAATTAATGGAAGGGAAGCGGGAAATGGAATGAAAGAAGAACTTGTGAGAAAAAAACAACTGAATTAATGTGTTACGTAAAAGATATTATAACTGCGATTTGATTGAAATTAGCGGCAATCTGAAGGTTTGGCTTTGATATCAGAAACGTCTTAAGTTAGATCCTCACGCATGAAAACGTTTATTTTTCTCGCTCAGAAAAGGAAAGAGAGGAGGGTGAAAATGATATCATTTTCTAAATTCTACGTCAAACTCTGTCACAAAATTTGATTTCTGTAATATAAGTGTCAAAATTTTTGCTCGCTCACAATTTAAAAAAAAATAAATTCTGCCTGATACGCCATACCTGGCCCCCTCAAAAAAATTGTGTCATTACGTACACCACTGCATGTTCTGGGAAATTTGTGGCTCTTACCCCACGCCTCTAGCAACCGAACCCTGTTCCCGGGGGGGGGGGGGGGGTCAGTCAAATACATTGCTGTACAAGTGCGCCTAAAAAACTCGTAATATAAAGGGTGTTTTTCAGTTTTGGATGCGGGCCACGCGTGCACTCGTTAGGGGTATCAAGTACACCGATTTTCAAGAAAAAGGATGGTTTTGAAAAACTGGTCAATTGTCAAGCGCGGGGTCAAATGTATTTAGGGTATGTTTTTCATGATTTACAAAACATGGATAGTGCGCATGCCCCATTTTGGGTCTAAATTCCCAATTTTCTTACGCCTACTCTTTGCACCCGCATCAATTATTATTTATCTACATGTGCATCTTGTTTACAATGTTAAATTTTCAGGACAAAATACATGAAATTAAAAAAAACAATTGAATGGGGCTTATGAGATTATTTAATATTTATGTTTTTTTATAAGAATAAAGCCAATAAGTGCCTGTGATTTCTACCGCTTCAAAGAAACAAACAAAATAATGTCAACTTTGAGCAGCCGATTGGCGCGAAATGGGTGAAAAATATTTCGGGCCCCCTACCCGGGGGAGGGGGGGCACTTCCATTCACGAGTGGATACCATGCGCGACCATTGGGTCTCGAAAAGCACCCTAAACACGTAATTTCCATATTCTGAAAATGCACCCCTTAACAAGTATTGGCGTGTGAAAACCTACCCTTAGCAAGTGTTGGAAACAAAACGATACTCTTGGCAAATATTCCCTTAAAATGAACCCCTAAAAAAGTACAGGAATGTTTTATTGTTACGGGTCCTTCGGTCGTCGGCTTTACCTTATTTGGTAGTACGACCCCACCTTATACACCTCGCCCAAATAGGACTCTAAACACGTAGTGTTGGGGCAAAAAAGACAATCTTTATTAAACATTTTGATTTTGTTTTATCATCCCCGCAAATTCGACCCTAAACACGTAATTTTCCTAGCGAAATAGATACCTTTTTTTTCATTATTTTTTTGTTTTTGACACCCTTATCACGTAACGTATGTAACGTGCCCTATCGTGAAAAGGACATCCTTTTTACGTGTTTTTTGGTCGCGCATGGTATCCACTCGTCACTTGTAAGCAGGCGCGGATCCAGGATTTCGTAGGGAGGGGGGCCCAAATTCGACCTGATTTTGGCGCCCCTGTGTAATTTTCGTGAAAATGGCGGCCCCTCCCTCCCCCAGGCAATCATAAGTGCCTTAAATGCATGTTAAATTATCTTATGAATCAGAGGCGGATCCAGCCTTCTGAATTTTTTTTTCAGCCATATTTTCCCCGATCGGCCGCTCGAAGATGTTTTTTTTTTCGTTTGTTTCTTTGAAGGGGGTAGTCCTATAAGTCACTTCTTAGCTTTATTCTTTAAATCAACATAAATGTATACTATCATAATCCTTATTTTATAATGCCTGCGCGAAGCGCGAGCAATTTTTTTGAAATTGTATTTATTTTTTCTTAAAATTTGAACATTCTGAAAAAAGATGTGCCTGCAATAATTACTGCGAACGCGAAGCGCGAGTAGAAATTTTTGATAAACGTTTTGAACTGATCGGAAAGCTAGGCCTATCAGTCCTGTTAAAGATTGCATACAGTTAGCCATGAAGACGTTATATATTTCAACAATCAAATAATGCGAGCGCGAAGCGCGAGCTGAAAATTTTTGACATTTCTACATAAAGAATGGAAAAATTTAATCAGTTTTTGTAATCATGAACAGGATAGCTATACAGTATAACTAAACAATTTTATGCGAGCGCAAAGTGCGAGCGGAAAAATTCTAGATTTAGACCTAGAACGGGACACTCTATTCATGTTTCCTAAATCATGAAAAAGAGGGGATCTTCCTACATTACTAATGCGAGCGCAAAGCGCGAGCAGAAAATTTTTGTATACGTTTTGTATACGTTTTGAACTGATCGAAAAGTGCCTTTTAAGGACTGCTTGCATTTAGCCATGAAGACATTACATATTTCATCAATTAAATAATGCGAGCGCGAAGCGCGAGCTGAAAAATTTTGACATTTCTACATAAAGAATGGAAAACTTGAATACAATTTACTTAATTACAGAAAAACAATTCGAATTTGTACTGATTCCCAATATTTATCACACGCAAATCCATTATTCCATAAACTAAAGACTCTAACAGTATTTGACATAAATACACTTCAAAGTTTACTACTTATGTTTAAGTACGTAAATAACATGCTCCCACCTACCTTCATTCCACAATTTTTATTCTCTGAATACATCTATTCATTCATACCCTACCCGTAACTCTTCAAATTTCCATTAAATCAACCCAAAACTGCTTATTGCGCAGAGATCCATAAGACACCATGGTCCAGATTTGTGGAACTCTCTACCAGCAGAGTCTGTAAAACAATCTTCGTCTCTTCACTCATTAAAGGCAAACGTTAAATCTATGTTATTATCAGAATATTTGAAGTAAAATTTCTGTGTCGTATCCTTTTTATCGTGAATTTATTCCTCCTTCGATTTAGTCATTACCAATATCTTCATCATGACCACCATCATCTCCATGGTCTTCATCATCATCATAATCATCATCATCATCATCAACATCATCATATCACCGTCACCCTCAGCTTTATCATCTTCATCTTCATACTATAATATTGCATGAATTCATGTTTCGTATTTGAAAATATATGCCAATTCTGCTTTATAAATGTATTAATTCAATTAGTATAAGTTTGGGATTGTATTTTTTTCAAGCAATCTGCTTATGATGACAATCCTCCTGCAAATTGTGAATATCATATAGTTAATTATTTTTGTCTGGAATTATTTTTTTAGTACTCTTTATTTATGATTCATGCCAAAAATGCTAACATATTATGTTTATTATGTTGTGAAAAATGTATTATGCGAATGTTATGGATGCAGTCATGCAGAAGAAAACAATAAATCAAATCAAATCAATTGATGCGAGCGCGAAAGTGCGAGCGGAAAAATTCTAGATTTAGACCAAGAACGGGACACTCTATTTATGTTTCCTAAATCATGAAAAAGATGAGTAAGAGGGGATCTTCCTACATTAATAATGCGAGCGCAAAGCGCGAGCAGAAAATGTTTGTACACGTTTTGAACTGATCGAAAAGTGCCTTTTAAGGACTGCTTACATTTAGCCATGAAGACATTACATATTTCACAATCAAATAATACGAGCGCGAAGCGAGAGCTGAAAATTTTTGACATTTCTACATAAAGAATGGAAAACTTTAATCAGTTTTTGTAATCATGAACAAGATAGCTATATAACTAAACGATTGATGCGAGCGCGAAGTGCGAGCGGAAAAATTCTAGTTTTAGACCTAGAACGGGACACTCTATTCATGTTTCCTAAATCATGAAAAAGAGGGGATCTTGCTACATTAATAATGCGAGCCCAAAGCGCGAGCAGAAAATGTTTATATACGTTTTGAACTGATCGAAAAGTGCCTTTTAAGGACTGCTTGCATTCAGCCATGAAGGCATTACATATTTCACAATCAAATTATGCGAGCGCGAAGCACGAGCAAAAAAAAAAAATCGAGATTTCGACCTTGAACGGGATACTCTATTCATGTTTTGTAAATCATGAAAGGGATGAGAAAGGGGATCTTCCTACATTAATAATACGAGCACAAAGGGCGAGCAGTGAATTTTTTGATATTGTGATATGAAACTGGACAACTGAATGAAAATGCGCACGCGTGTTTCAGATTTAGACCTAGAATCTAGGCATTCTAAGCAATCTTTTATCATGAAAATAAAAGCGAGCGCGAAGCGCGAGCACAAAATATTTGATATTCCGATCTGTTATTTCAAACACTTTGGAGGAAACTTGTAAGGTGGATATAAATCGCACTTGATAAAGAGCTGATATGTTTCATTATTGTGATATCCCTGACTAGAAAGTAATGAAAAGTCTGAATGCAAAGACTAACACAAAGAACTGCATACTAATAGCCTTGCCACGATTGTGTACAGTGACGTTGTAATTGCAAACACACAAGTAAAGTTATGGAACTTATATTTCAAGCCTAGAACTGAGTTATTCAGTCGCGTGAACTATGAAGTGGCATGTCTGAGGAATGACTGATTATGATTTGGACTGATTCGAAGCTTAGATGTTAAATTGGCGACCCTGCCAAAATTTTGAATCGCCACAGAACATGACGACGTGATGGGTGTGTGCCCAGCCATCGCATTGCCCAACGGTGAGTAGCTGTGTCCTGCCACAACTTTCCCGCTTGTTTTGACCCCACTTCGCTGTTATACTAAACCTGTACGGAGATTTCTTTTGTGACTGTATATGGTGAGAGAGTGTACAATAATGGCTACTGGGCAGAGTCAAAACATAACAGTGGTTAGTGAAACAAGAAATCTGAAAACTGGTCCATTTACCCACCCAGATAACCAACTTTCAACTGGGAAAGCTTGGGAGGAATGGTTAGAAGGATTAGAAAGGGAATTCAGGTATTTCCGGATAGTGAATCCTGTTGACAAAGCTGATGCACTAATCATCTATGGGGGAAAGGATATCGCCAGGTTAGCAAGATCACTCCCAGACCCAATAGAAACGGATGTAAACAATCCAATGAATGAATACCAAAAGCTAAAGAGGAAACTTGATGAGTATTACAAGCCTAAGAAAAACAAGCATCATGCTCGTTACCTGTTCTCGAAAACAAGAATGCAAGAAGGAGAAACCACTGCTGCCTATGTTGCTCGTGTTCGGGAGAAAGCTGTAGAGTGTGAATTTGGAAGTTCACTGGAGGAGAGGATCCTAGAGCATTTGATTCAAACCCTTAAGAGCACATCTCTAATTCAAAAGGCAATCAGTAAAGGGTGGAACTTAAACGAATTATTGAGTGAAGCCACGCAGCAAGAAGATGTTTCACTTCAAGTGGCAGACATGAGTACGCAGGATGTACGTAAAGTTGGAAAGATGTACCCAAAATCAAACAAGCAGAACCAGAGAGCCTGTTCATTTTGTGGCATGATTGACAAACATCCCCCAGGGAAAGATTGTCCAGCTTATGGGAGGCAGTGTAATAAATGTCGCAAGTACAACCACTTCGCCTCAGTGTGTAAATCAAATTCCAACTCCAAGGTAAAAGCAGATGACAAAAAGAAGGCAACAAGTTCTTTCAAGGTTGGTAAAGAAACAAAAGGAAAACACAAAAGCTTTGTCAAGAAAACTGCCAAGAAACAGGAAGGAGATACAAGTTCTGATGACGAGTTTATGCAACACTTAAGTACCAAGCAAGCCAAAACAGTTCGAATTCGGAAGATAGGCATCCAGGATAAGCATGTCAGAATAAGAATTGCTAATCTAGACGCCAAGGTTGAAGTAGATAGTGGTTCCGAGGTCAACCTTATGGATGAGCACCAGTTTAAAGCATTATCTAACAGATCCGATAGAGAGTTAAAGTTACATCCCACAGAGGTTCAGCTCAGTGCATTGACAACTGAACTTGATGTCAAAGGAAAATTCACAACAACTGTGGAGAATGAAACCTTAGGTATAGAAACAGAATTCTATGTGATAAGAGGGAAGATAGACAGTGTACCACTACTAGGAAGAGCATCCGCAATCAAACTAGGAATGTTGGAGATAAGACCCAATGGTACTCTGCAAGCCAAGAAAGTTAGCAAGCCACCAGATTCTATGGACGAGATAATCAAGAAGAATGCTCAGGCATTCAAGGGCATTGGAAAGATACATGACAAAAGAAACAACAAGGATATCTATGCGCATTTCCATATGAAAGAAGGTGCAGTGCCAGTTGCTCAAAAGCCACGCCCTGTTCCATACTATCTCCAGAAACCGCTGAAGGAATGGTTGGATCACTGTGTTGCTGAAGACATATTTGAGCCACTACCAGAAGATGAGCCAGTTACATGGTGTTCACCATTAGTGATACAACCAAAGCCAAGGTTTAAGGACAAACCAAAAGAGAGTCTTACACAGAACATGATAAGAGCAAGCATTGATCTAAGAATACCAAACAAAGAGATGGAAAGGAGCAGGATAAACCAAAATCCTGTGGTAGAGGACTTCATCCACAAGTTTCATGAGTGTAAAGTCTTCTCCAAGTTAGACATGAAGAATGGATACCACCAGTTGATGCTCGCACCAGAATCCAGACACATAGCAACTTTTAGCACCCCATGGGGAAACATGAGACCTAAAAGACTGATCTTTGGAGCAAAATCATCACAAGACCTGTTTGATGAAACAATCACTCGCATCTTTGGAGACATCCCATACTGCCTAAATCAAAGAGATGACATCTTGATAGGAGGGAAAACTCTTGAGGAGCACAATGCAACTCTAGAACAAGTCCTGAAGAGAGCTACAGATTTCAATATCACTTTCAATTCTGACAAGTGTGAGTTTGGAGTAGACCAGCTAGAATTCTATGGCTACCTCTTCACCAAAGATGGACTAAAGCCAACTGAAGAAAAGGTCAGAGCAGTCAAGGAAAGCTCACAACCAAGGTCCAAGGAAGAAGTGAGAAGTTTTCTTGGTATGATCGGGTATTTATCCAAATTTATACCCAGATACTCTACTCTTACTGCACCCCTGAGAGAACTGACCAAGAAAGATACTAAGTTTGTTTGGGGAGATGAAGAGGAAAATGCATTCCAGAAACTGAAACAAAGTATCACAAGTGAAGATACTATTACATACTTTGACCCCAATAAGCCCATCATTCTGAGAACAGAAGCAAGTTTCAATGAAGGCTTATCAGCAGGATTATTCCAGCAAACTGAGAAGGGATTGCAGCCTGTCCATTTCGCCAGTAGAAGCATGACAAAAGCAGAGAAGAAATATAGCCAAACTGAGAAAGATGCCTTGGCTATAAAATGGGCAAAGAACAGATTCAGAATGTACCTACTAGGAGCACCAAAGTTCAAGATAGTCACAGCACATAAGCCATTGATCCCAATGTTCAACAAACCCACAGCAAAACTGCCACCTAGAATTGAGAAATGGGTGATGGAAATGCAAAATGTGGATTATGAAGTAATCTATGAGCCAGGAAGAAATGAAGCTGATCCACTGGATTACTTGTCCAGACATCCACTACCAGAGACTGATTCAGATGACACAGAGAAAGTAATCAAGCAGATCATAGAAAGTGAACATGCTATAGTCATAGACAGAATCCAAGAAGAGACAGGACAAGAAAAACAGTTGCAGAAAGTGAAAGAAAGAATCATGAATAATGATTGGTGGGAATTCAGGAAGGATGAAGATATCAAACCATATTACCCACTTCGTGATGAACTATACATTGCACAAGATGTAATCTTCAGACTAGAATGTATAGTGATACCCAGGTCCTTGCAGAAAAAAGTGATCGAGAAAGCACACAAACTAGGTCACTTTGGCATAACAAGAACCAAGCAACTACTGAGAAGCAAGTACTGGTTCCCGGAAATAAACAGAATGACTGAGGAACACTTGAGTCAGTGTTATGAATGTCAAGTAACTACAA
Source organism: Lytechinus variegatus (assembly GCF_018143015.1). Lineage (NCBI taxonomy): Eukaryota > Metazoa > Echinodermata > Echinoidea > Temnopleuroida > Toxopneustidae > Lytechinus > Lytechinus variegatus. The sequence continues at coordinate 34,281,246 of NC_054744.1, read as the reverse complement.
AGGATCACAGGGAAGAACCTGTCAAGTCAACACCAATCCCAGAGAAGCCATGGGATATAGTCTCAATGGATTTTGGAGGTCCATACCCAGATGGTCATTATAATCTTGTTGTCATTGACAAGAGAACCAGATATCCAGAGGTCGAAACAGTACGATCAACCTCATTTCAGGCAACCAAGACAAAACTGAAGAGAATCTTTGCTACGCATGGAGTTCCCAGAAGAGTTGAAAGCGACAACGGACCGCCATTCAATTCAAAAGAATTCCAAGATTTTGCAAAGGAAGAAGGTTTTGAACATCACAGAGTCACACCAGGCCACCCAAGAGCCAACGGTGAAGCCGAAAGCTTCATGAAAGTGCTTAACAAGACGGAGCAAATAGCACATCTCCAGAAGCAAGATCGAGAGATTGCTTTACAAGATATGTTGATGGGTTATAGATCAACACCACACCCAGCAACAAGCACACCACCGTATGAAGCACTGATGGGCAGGTCAGTTAGATCCAAACTTGACCACAAATACCCAAGAGAAGAAGCTAGTATGGAGGATGAAAAGATCAACAAGAAGGATGGTGAATACAAAGAAAGAGGAAAGAAGTTACGAGAGAACAGAAACACCAAGACACACAACTTTGTTGTTGGTGACTTTGTATTGCTACGCCAGACAAAGAAGACCAAGTGGACAACTGCGTATGAGCCAGCATTTTATGTTGTATTTAGAATCGATGGTTCATCAATTGCAGCACGCAGAATATCAGATGGAAGAGAGATGTATCGAGATTCGAGTCATTTCAAACTTGCCAACAACATAGTTCAGAACATGGATGGAGAAAATCAGGAGGAAGAATGGAGAGAAAAGCTTCTCATGAACACTCAAAGAGACATTGAAGACCCAAAACAAATGGACGACATCAGTGAGGAGACAAGTCCAGTACAAAATAACGACAATGACATACCTACAGTGACACCCACACCCCGACCAAAGAGAATGAGGAGAACGCCATCATATCTAAAAGAATATGTCACAAACCTGTAAGATGAGAGACACTAAAAAAAAAAAAAAGAACTTTGTCGATGGAATAATTCAATCCATGGTATGGAAAGGACTCTTCACCAAACCAAAAGATTCGGATGAAGGACAGAAGGACATTTTTTTGTTTAAGTTTATATCATGTTGTATATATGTTGATGTATATAGTTTAATGCAGCTCATTACACATACAAAAAGAAACACCAATTGCATGAAAATTGAAAGAGAAAAATGTGACAATTTCGCCTGAAGCAAAAGTTTGAACTCAGGAGTTTTAAACAATTTGAAAAAAAAACAACAAAAAAGAGTGTTGATTTTATACCAAAACAAATATACAACATTTTGAGATAACCACACAACTCGTTTATTATGTTAGATCTGGAAACATTAATTTGATAAAGATGAAAATTATTATCTTTGAAAAAAGGGAGAAATGTGATATCCCTGACTAGAAAGTAATGAAAAGTCTGAATGCAAAGACTAACACAAAGAACTGCATACTAATAGCCTTGCCACGATTGTGTACAGTGACGTTGTATAATTGCAAACACACAAGTAAAGTTATGGAACTTATATTTCAAGCCTAGAACTGAGTTATTCAGTCGCGTGAACTATGAAGTGGCATGTCTGAGGAATGACTGATTATGATTTGGACTGATTCGAAGCTTAGATGTTAAAATTATTACTTTAATTTTGAGACATAGGACCTTGACATCCTTAGGACATGTTATCATATGAATATGATGACTATACAGTGCGTCCCAGAAAAAACGAAACCGAGATTTAGCGATCATTTATCATAACTTAATCATAAATAAAATAGACAAATGACCTATCAATTTAAAGCTTAGAATCTCCTCTTTCATCTGATATTACTTAGATTATTTCTCATTCACGCATGAGTGAGCAAATACAATTTGAAGAAAGGATATCAAAAACTCATTTGGCGGGGGGTATCTGGGTTTCAAAAAGAAAATCACATTTTTGAAAAGTTCAATTTCTCCTCTTTAATTGGATACCTAAATTACAGAAAATGGTCAAGAAATAAAAAAGTTCTGGTCATTTGAAATAAGGCTTGAATTTCAATAATTTCATAAAATGAAGAGGTTCTCCAGGCTGGCTTTCAAACTCAATCGACACTCTGTTTTGTTGACGATCAGCCATGCATTAAATCTTTTGTTCACCATGCGAAAGCTTCTGTGGGAAACCGGTGAAAACACGTTTATCTCATGAAATTATGGAAATACAAGCCTTATTTCAAATGACCAGAACTTTTTTATTTCTTGACCATTTTCTGTAATTTAGGTACCAAATTAAAGAGGAGAAATTGAACTTTTCAAAAATGTGATTTCCTTTTTGAAACCCAGATACCCCCCGCCAAATGAGTTTTTGGTATCCTTTCTTCAAATTGTATTTGCTCACTCATGCGTGAATGAGAAATAATCTAAGTAATATAGTCTGGTAGGGAGATAGGGTTCCCATGCACCCGAATGATATATTTTTTAAACCTACATTTTTGGAATCTGGAAGATGTATAGTGAATGAATTTTGATGTTCCCAAAACGAAATATTGTCCCATGGGGTTCAAATCCAAGATGGCGTCCAAAATGGCCGCCATATTCATGGGATTTGGATTTTCGCACATAGATTCCGACACAAACATCCATTTGCCACAAAATTAGTGTCATATGTAAGACAAATAAATTTTCTACAAGTTGATGCTATTCATGGGTGATGAAAAGGTAATTTGGCTGAGATTTTAATAAGAAAAGTGCAATTTTGAGATTTTTTTCCAAAAAATTGAAAATTCGTGAAATATATAATTTACCCTAAATCTAAGGAAAATAGCGGAATCGCCTCAAAATTTTCTAGAAAATTTTCCTAATATACAACTAATAAGCAGACGAAATTCCAAATTGATATCATTTTTAGTCACAAACTTGTAATGTCTCAAACTTGAAAATTCAATTTTCAGAAATTTAGCTTTTTTTACTGCATATCGGAGACTTGGATATACTAATGTATATTGTCGCACTTTCAACCCCGAAAATGAAAATAGGCCTTAATAAAATGTGAAATTATCTATTATTTCGTTAGTAGAATTTACTACAATCCCTTTATTCTTCGAGTTAAAGTCCCTCGGTTGATATAGTTTTTGAAAGAATTAAGACTTTTTTCCAAAATTTGTACGTTTTTGGTAAAAAAATTACACATGCGCTGTTATTGATCAGATTTATTATGAATATAAGTAATAAATGCACAATCTCAACATTCGATATGAAAGAGGATGTATCAACGAGAATATTGGCAGGCTTCATGCCACCATAAGTATCTTCATTTGCTTCAGAAAGAAGGAAAGTATGCTGAATGTATCAAGCGATTTTGTGCTAAAGTGAGGCCAAAAAGCAACCTCAGCGTGGCAGTCACACCCATGAAAACAATAGCAAAGTGATGAATGGTATGTCATTCAAATAATACAATAGCTTGGATCAGCCTCTCGCATCGATTGTGTTGATATGACTAACACACCGTTATTTACAGTGTGTAATGTGCATGGCAATAGAAATGTATCTGATTCAAAAGGATGTAAAGGCAAAAAAGTTGTTTCTGTTGCATCATATAGACATTTATTTAATGAAGTCTCTTGGAAACAGTTATAAGATACACTACTGCAGGCAATAGAGATGAAGTTCTGACACATCAATACACAACTGAAAGGAACATGTCAAAGCTACCCCCACCTTATCTGTATCTTGAATCTATGGCCTGTATTCGAAAATCAGGTTTATTTTCCAACACGCTCCAACTCTTTTCTAAATTTATAAAGAGCCAAAATTTGAAAATTCTGTTTATTGTATATCTCTTATGTTTACAACTCTGTTCCTTTTGCTTTCATAATGAAGGAAAAACCCTCAATTATCATTCTCAGACAACTATGAACTATTTGGGGGTCAGTACAGTATTAATTGAATCGGCTCTCCACAGTGAAAGTCATTTGGGGTAATTCTGTCGTCAATCACAAAGTGATCATAGTCGAAAACCATAACATAGTTTAGGTGACCGAAGATCTGAAATGGTATCTGATGATCGTTTAACAAAAAAGAAATCACGATCAAAATCAAAAGGTCGAAAGAACTAACCAATCAGCGAAATGGACACAGCACACAATACTATCACAGATCATGATCGTTATCAGTCAAAAGGCAGTCCATCCAACTTTACATAATTTGACACACCAATGGGCCACACACAGTTGTAAATTCAGAAGGTACAGTAGCATTTGCTAACATTGACAAATGTCCACATAGTCGGTCAACATAAGCTCTACCTAAGACTTGACTCAAGTGCAAGTATTAACACAATCATAGTGAGTACGCCAAGGAAATATAAAGTTGAAAGTGGGAATCATTAGTGAAACAAACACCAGTAAAACTTAAAGCTTATGGTGAGATTCCAATTAAATGTAAAGGTACACTTGACATAAAATGTTACAGTCCAAAATGGTCAACACAGACATTCTATGTACCAGATGTCAAGGTTTTAGCTATCCTTGGGTTGTTAGGTTGCACTGACCTTGGAATTATCACAATTCACTCAATGTACAATTATGACACATCTACACCTAACTCTAAACCTAAACAAACACCTATCAAAAGTGATAAGGATCTCGAACAAGCATTTCCAGAGCACTTCGATGCTATTGGTAGTTTCAAAGGAAAAGCGATGCTACGTGTCAAGGACATCACTAAACCTCTCATAGACGCACCACGCAAGTGCAGCACACAAAATCAAGATCAACGTGGAGGAACACGACAAGAATCTGTACTTGTTCATGGAGACAGCAAAGCAAGAAGGCTTAGTGTTCAACAGCTCCAAGTGCACAATCAAGAAAGAAGCTATCAACTTCTTTGGCTCAAAGTGCACTAAATCAGATATCTACCCAGACCCTCGCAAGGTAGAAGCCAACATATTACCCAAGTACTATTACCCAAGGACAAAGAGGATGTTCAGAAATGCCTAATGTTGTTCAAATACCTAGCAGCATATATTCCTAAATTTGTGGGAAAAGTCAGCACCACTTCGATAACTTCTTGACAAGGAAGTATCGTTCATCTGGGACGATGATCATGAACATTCCTTGTACAGACTAAAATATTCAGTATCATCAGGTGCATGCCTACAGTTCTATGACCCAGAGAGAGAGTGAGAGAACTGTGGAGATAGATGCATCAATGAAAGATTTAGGAGCATGCCTGCCTCGGGAAGGTAACCTGCTGCGTTTCCATCCAAAGTCTTTCCACTGTACAGTCCAGCTACTCAAACATAGAGGCAAATCTTTGTCCTAATGTTTGGTATCAAACGCTTTTATAATACATGTTCGGGAAGGAATTCACAGTCATAATCAATGACAGACCACTGGAAATCATATGGAAAAAAACATTACAAGTGCACCGCCACATCTACAGGGATCGCTTATCAAAGTCCAAGAAAACCGGTGTCAAATCAATTACTGACCTGGAAACGACATGATTCTTTCCGATCCGTTGAGTCGACTTCCTAATCCCAATGTGATGATGTACCGTTAGGTGTCAGAGTTAAATCCATCTGCTCTGAGGAAAAAGATTCGCGTATGCGATCACAGAACTTCAGAGAGAAACGGCCAATGATCCAAGTCCCAGATCATTATGGCGGATAGTTACTCAGAATTGGCCTGAAACAGTCCAAGAGTTATCGAAATCCCTTCGGCAGTATTGGTCGTACAGAGGTAACATCGGATTATCACATGGAGTACTCTTCACGGGAAGTAAAGTCGTCATACCAAAGTCACTGTGGAATTATATCCTTGGACAGCTTCACCTAGGACACATGGGAATCGAAAGTACCAGACGAATTGCTCGTGAGACAGTGTTCTTGTCAAACATCAACAAGGACATTGACCAGTTGATAAAGCAGTGTGACACATGCCAGAAACATCAAGCAAGGCAGCAGAAGAAAAAAAGTTGAATATCAAGCACACTACTTCTTCTCCACACTATCCAAGATCAAACGGATTAGCTCAGAGGATGGTTCGTACAGTCAAGAATCTGTTGATAAATTGTTCTCACACTGGCCAAGACAGTCAACTAGCAATGATGAACCTGTGAGCAACACCAGTCGAAAGTAACTTGAGATCACCAGCAGAAATGTTATTTGGTAGACCCATCAGAACCACATTATCAAGTCACTATTTCTCGAGAGATTCTACTACCACTGATTTTCTAATGAATAGTCAAGACAAGGTGAAGGAAATGAATTATCGACATGCAAGTTCTGATCTACAACCTCTGTATGTAGGACAGCCAGTGAGAGTTACATCCAAGGTAACACACTTGGATACTAGCTAAAGCATCCAAGGTCTGTGTGGAACCCAGGTCTTAGTATCAAAGCCAAAACGGGGGAATCTTGCGAAGGAACAGATCACACGTGAGTGAAATTCCATCCACCATCCCCACTCCAAAGCAGGGCTCGAAATTAGCGGTTGCCCGGGTGACGTTGGCAACCAAAACTGCCGTCATGGTTGCCCGGATGGCAACCAAGAAAATTCTGTGGGTTTTTTTCTCAAAGAGAATAAAATACTCCAGAATTTTGCAGCAAGCAAAATTGCTTTTCCAGTCCAAGTTTACAACTTTTGGATCAGGAATATATCTTTCAAGATTACATTGGCACAAAGTTTTAGCTCAAAAAGATCGCCCAAATCTAGCACATGAGCCTGCCAGTGACTTCTAAGATTGGCTGCCTGTCTGTCTAATCCTCCCTAAGAACCATAAAGCTTACATTTTGACATGATATAAGTTAATTGTTGCAAATTGTAAAATGCAATTTACAGGAGGCCCTTTCCGTGGTACTGATTCGTCACCACATTTTCTACTTTTTAAAATATTAAATAGATTAATAACACAACCATACACATCTCAATGTACCAAAAGAACCCTCCCCTTCTTTACATTGGTCAACAGAAAGAGGTTTTGTCATTTTCTTCACTTAAATGTATCAGAATTGTTTATTCTAAATTGTAAAGAATAAAGATAACCCACTCAATTAATTTCTCATACTCAGAATACCCTCAAAACGTTTGTAATTTGTTTTTCTATGGTGTCGCATTGAAAAGTTCTGTTAAAGAACAAGTCCACCCCAACAAAAACTTGATTTGAATAAAAGGAGAAAAAAAATCAGCAAGCATATCACTGAAAGTTTCATCAAAATCGGATGTAAAATAAGAAAGTTATGGCATTTTAAAGTTTCGCTTCATTTCACAATGAGTCTTGGTCATTATGCAAATGAGGAACTGATGACATCACTCACTCACTATTTCTTGTGTATTTTATTATATGAAATATTTCTATTTTCTTGTCATTGTCATGTGAAATGAAGTTTCATTCCTCCCTGATAACATGGAATTCCATTATTTTAACATTTTGTGCTTCAGGCGAGGAGGTCCTAATCGTCAAATTTGTAAAAATTGATAAATTGTATAATTCAAACAATAAAAAACAAAATAAATAGTGAGTGACATCATCGACTCTCTCATTTGGATGTAAGTGGTTCGTTCATATAACCATTTTGTTAAAAATAAGCAAAACTTTGAAATGTCATAACTTCGATAAAACTGATTTAGGATTACATGCCATAGATTTAAAATACATATGAAGTGGGGGGTATAGCTTCGACATATTCCTTTGAGTTGTTTATTGATGTGTCAGAACTTCATTTCTATTACCTGCAGTGGAAGTGTATCTTATAACTGTTTCCAAGAGACTTCATTAAATAAATTTCTTTATAATGTTACAAAACACCTTTTTTGTCTTTACATCCTTCTTAATCAGATACATTTCTATTACCATGCACGTTACATACTGTACATTACGGTGTGTTTGTCATACCAACAAAATCGATGCGAGAGGCTGATCCAAGCTATTGTATTATTTGAATGACATGCCATTCATCACTTTGTAATCGTTTTCATGAGTGTGACTGCCACACTGAGGTTGCTTTTGGCCTCACTTTAGCACAAAATCTTTTAATACATTCAACATATTTTCCTTCTATCTGAAGCAAATGAAGATACTTATGGTGGCATGAAGCCTGCCAATATTCTCGTTGATACATCCTCTTTCATATCGAATGTTGAGATTTTATTTATTACCGATATTCATAATAAATCTGATCAATAACAGTGCATGTGTATTTTTTTTACCAAAAACATAAAAATTTTGGCAAAAAGTCTTAATTCTTTCAAAAACTATATCAACCGACTTTAAATCGAAGAATAAAGGGATTGTAGTAAATTCTACTAACAAAAATAATAGGTAATTTCGCATTTTATTAAGGCCTATTTCCATTTTCTGGGTTGAAAATGCGACAATATACATTAGTATATCCAAGTCTCCGATATGCAGTAAAAAAAGCTAAATTTCTGAAAATTGAATTTTCAAGTTTGAGACATTATAAGTTTGTGACTAAAAATGATATCAATTTGGAATTTCGTCCACTTAATAGTTGTACATTAGGAAAGTTTTCTAGAAAATTACAAGGCGATTCCGCTATTTTCTTTAGATTTATGGTAAATTATGTATTTCACAAATTTTCAATTTTTTGGAAAAAAATCTCAAAATTGCACTTTTCTTATTAAAATCTCAGCCAAATTTCCTTTTCATCACCCATGTACAGTATCAACTTGTAGAAAATTTATTTGTCTTTCATATGACACTAATTTTGTGGCAAATGGATGTTTGTGTAAGAATCTATGTACGAAAATCCAAATCCCATGAATATGGCGGCCATTTTGGACGCCATCTTGAATTTGAACCCCATGGGACAATATTTCGTTTTGGGAACATCAAAATTCATTCACTAGACATCTTACGGATTGCAAAAATGTAGGTTAAAAAAATGTATCATTCGGGTGCATGGGAACCCTATCTCTCTCCCCTACTAATATGAGATGAAAGAGGAGATTCTAAGCTTTAAATTGATAGGTCATTTGTCTGTTCTATTTATGATAAAGTTATGATAAATGATTGCTAAATCTCGGTTTCGTTTATTCTGGGACGCACTGTATATCTTCCTATTCATCTTGCTAAGCGCGAGATAAAACAAAAGTGACAATTTAATTATTAAATTGATGTATTAGTATTAATGCATAATGAGGGCGCGAATCTGATGATATTATGGCCTGAACACTGAACATTTCAAGCACCTTTTTATTTATGAATAGGATGCATCATTAATTAGTTGATATATTTTTAACCATTAATGCGAGCGCAAATCGCGAGCCGAAATTTTTGATAAACTGTCATGAAAAGGGGATTTTAAGTAGTTTGTTATACAATCAATATTGAGACATACATAACCCGCCAATCAAAAATGCAAGCATAGCAGCGCTAGCTGATGCGTTTTGCAGGGGCGTCGATCCATTTTTCAGATGGGGGGGGGGGGCAAAAATCATGAAGCAACTTTCCAAAGGCAAAACAAACCAACACACACACACACCCCACACACACACACACACATATATATATATATATATATATATATATGAATCATGAGATAGAGACACATATCACAGAAACAAATTAATGCGAGCGCGAAGCGCGAGCTGAAATTTTTTGATATACTGACCTGATAACAGGAAAAAGGTGCCTGTTTAGGACTGTTTGTAGTAACTCATGAGGAGAATACATATTTCACTACACAGATAATGCGAGTGCTGCCGAGACCGAGCTGAGACTTGAAAGCTTGATATTCTAAGCATTTTTGCTACCAATGATTAAGATGGGTATCTACAAACCAAACAATAGATGCGAAGCGCGAGCTGAAAATTTTGATATTTTGATCTGAAAAATATTGAGTTTTTAATAAAGAACAACATAGGCGGATCCAGGAGGGGCCCGAGGGGCCCGGGCCCCCCCCCCCCCCCTATTGGCGGAGCAAAAAAAAGAAAAAAAGGGAAAAAGAAAGGAAAAAAGAAAAGGAAGGGAAAAGAGAGGAGAAAAGAAGAAAGGCAAACGTAAAAGGAGGAACGTGATTGAATAAAATAACATGAGGGGAAGACTTTGAAAATAATTTTTTGAAAAATCTATTTGTTAGGATATAAAATTTTGAACTTTCATTATTTTGTTTGATTTACAAATTGATTTTAAAAAAGTGCTCTGTAAAAATGTCTGTAATATGGTCTGAATATTATCATTTTCTGCTTGCGCTGCGCGCTCGCAAAATTTGATTTGTCAGGTACCTATTATTTTCCTGTATTCCATAAAGTTCTCAAAAAGTTCCCTATTCAGGTCAGATTGTAAAAACATATCAGCATTTTGATTAGTGAGTTATGTATATCCCAATATTAATTCTAAATCAAATTACTTTGATGACAGTTTATCAAAAATTTCGGCTCGCGATTTCTGCTCGAATTGATAGATATCATGCATCTTATTCATAATTACAAAAGTGCTTTAAATGTCCAGTTTTCAGGCCATAATATTAACAGATTTTGCGCTCTCATGCTTAGGAAGATAGTCATCATATTGATATTGATTGATAACAAATTTATTCATTCCAAAATTGTAACAAAGTTACAAAGTAAAGGAAAATATTACATATATAAATATATGTCATCATTTTCATATGATGACATAATGCCCTTATAGTATGTCCCGGTCCTATGTAAAAACTCAAAGTAATAATAATAAAATACATCAGCTCTTTTTTAACTGTGGTCCATCACAGTTCACAATTTTCCCACAAAGTGTTTGCAATACAGAGCTTAAATTGACCCTTTGTTAGATCGGAAAAATCATATTTTTAGCTCGCGCTTTGCGCTCGCTTTATTGATTTTCATGATAAGAAAGGTACTTAGAATACCCAAATTCTAGGTCGAAATCTGAAACACACGTTAATTCAGATACGCAGATTTTTCTCTATTTAAATCATTATCCAGTTTCAGATCACAATATCAAAAAGTGTCTGCTCGCGGATAAATAACTTATCCTTTTCATGATAAAACATGAATAGTGTCCAGAATTTTTCCGCTCGCGCTTCGCACTCGCATCAATAAAGTTTAGTTTATATACTTAGAGTCCTTCCAAGATTACAAAAAGTGCTTAGCATTTCCATTATTCAGGTAAAACAGGTCAAAATTTTTCAGCTCGCGCTTCGCGCTCGCAATATTTGAATGTTGAAATATGTAACATCTTCATGGCTAAATGCAAGCAGTCCATAACAGGTACAATTTCGAGCAGTTCAAAATGTATACAAAAATTTTCTGCTCGCGCTCTGCGCTCGCATTATTAATGTAAGGAAGATCCCCACTTACTCATCCTTTTCATGATATACAAAAACTAATTGAATAGAGTGTCTTGTTCAGTAGGTCTAAATCTCGAAATCTTTTGCTCACGCTTCGTGCTCGCATGTTTAATTATATACCTATTCTGTTAAGTCACAAAACGTGCTAAGAATTTCCATTCCTTAGGTAAAATTGTCAAAAAATTTCGGCTCGCGCTTCGCGCTCGCATTATTTGATTTTTTAAATGTGTAACGTCTTCATGGCTAATTGCAAGCAAGCATATTTAACAGTACCTTTTCCATCACTTCATTTCTGCTCACTCTTTACGTTCGTAGTAATTATTAACTTGCATACACATTTTTCCAGGAAAACTAACATTTCCCAGAATGTTCAAAATTTTAGGAAAAAGTACATAAGTTTCCAAAAAATTTAGCTCGCGCTTCGCGCTCGCATTATATAAATAAGGGCTATGGTATTATATATTTATGTTTCATAAGAATAAAGCTGAAAAGTGACTATTAGGACTACCCCTTCAAAGAAACCAAAAATCCCGGCAAAAATCATATTCGAGCGGCCGATCGGGGAAAATATGGCTGAAAAAAATTCCGGGCCCCCCCCCCTATTGGCGAAGGCTGGATCCGCCCCTGGAGTTCGATAAATAAAATAAGATCCAACAAAAGATTATTGCAAATCGAAGCGGGAGTTCTTTTGGGGTTTAAAACTGAAAACGGGTCATTCTGTTCACCTATTTAATCATGAAAAGTAAGGTTTTTTTGCTACAGAAATGATGCGAGCGCGAAGCGCGAGCTGAAAATTTTTACATTCCAATCTGAAACTGAGCGGACATTTTGAGCAAGATTTTGAATAAAGAATGAGTTGTGTATCTCAGTCTCGCTTGCTTATTTCTGTGTAATACTACAATCTTATTTTATTTTTGCACTTGCGGAATTATTGGGGGGGGGGCAAAACGATATGTTTGCCCCCCCAATATTTTCATTGGTGGGGCGATCGCCCCCCTGCCCCCCAGGATCGACGCCTCTGGCGTTTTGACAATCAGACCTGAAAAGGGATATTTTGAAAACTTTATGGAATACATGAAAATAATAGGTACCTGATACATCACAATTCGCGAACGCGCAGCGCAATTGGAAAATGTTAATATTCAGACCATAAAACTGACATTTTTACAGAGCACTTTTTAAAAATCAATATATAAATCACAAAAATTAATGAAAGTTCAATTTCCAAGGAGAAATATGTTTTGTATACTGACTTCCAAACTTGATATTTAAGCTCCGTGTTGAACAAGATATGTGGATCACTTAACAGGCAATGCGAGCGCTAAGCGCGAGCGAAAATTTTATATAGTGACATAAAATATTTTGTCCAAGTCTTCCTCTCATCTTATTTTATTAATTCGTCTTCCTCCTTTCCTTTTTTCTCTTTTCTTTTCCTTCCTTTTTCTTTCTTTCCCACCTTTTTTTTCCTCTACCCATAGGGGGTCCGGGCCCCTCGGGTCCCCACCTGGATCCGCCTATGCATGAAGAAGAGGCAATTGAATAATGGTTTTAAAATGATGTGTTCATGAATAAATGTAATATCACTTTAAAAAATAATCAATGCGAGCGGGAAACTCGATCGATTTCTATTTTAACCATTTGATGCTTTCAATTTCGTTTAAATTCTCATCAGAGTAGGCCCTGATTATGTTTAAAAATTGAACACTGCGGTTGGGGTTCAAAACTGCACCCCTAAATTTCAAATTGAAACACTAGGGGTGCAATTTTGAACCCGCAGGGTGCAGAAATGAACCCCAACCGCAGGGTTCAACTTTTGAACCCCAAATCAGGGGTTCAATTTTTGAACCCATAGGGTGCTGATTTTGCATCAACCTTTCGGGGTTCAATTCTGAACATTTATTTCTTAGTGTGTGCAAGTAAACTTCAAAATTTCTGTAAATAATATCTGTCAATATATCCATCAGTGTTGTAAGTCAAGGCTCAAACCTCCAAGGCCAAGGCTTTAATATCCAAGACCAAGGCTTTAATCCCCAAGGCCAAGGCATGGAAACCCAAGGCCTAAAAACCTCAAGGCCAAGGCATTTCAAACTTTCAATATATGGAACAATGAGCCAACAACAAGGCGGCAGTTCGAATATCAGTTCGGCGCCCCTACATGTAGGTCGATCATCAATTTGCCCCCCCCCCCCGTTCGAACATCAATTCGGCCCCCAGTTCGAACATCATTTTAGCATCCCTTCGAACTCAATTTGCCTTCCCTAGTTCGAATATCATTTCGCCTCCCTATATAGCTCGAGTATCAATTTTGTATAGTTCGAGTATCAATGTAGCGCCCCCACTTCGAACATCATTTCGGCGCCCTCCTAGTTCGAATATCAGTTCGGCGCCCCTACATGTATAGGTCGATCATCAATTTGCCCCCCCCCCCCCCCGTTCGAACAATATTCGGCCCCCAGTTCGAACATCATTTTGGCATTCCTTCGAACTCAATTTACCTTTCCTAGTTCGAATATTATTTCGCCCCCCTAGCTCGAGTATCAATTTTGCGCCCCCTTGTTTGAACATCAATTCGGCGCCCCCTAGTTTGAGTATCAATTTGGCGCCCCCCTACCTCGAACATCGATTCGGCCCCCCTCCCTAGTTCGAGTATGAATTTGGCGCCCCCACTTCGAACATCATTTCGGTGCCCTCCTACTTCGAATATGAATTTGGCGCCCCTACATGTAGGTCCAACATCAATTTGGCGCCCCTACATGTAGGTTGATCATCAATTCGCCCCCCCCCCCTGTTCGAACATAAATTCGGCCCCCAGTTCGAACATCATTTTGGCATCCCTTCGAACTCAATTTGCTTTCCCTAGTTCGAATATCACCCCCCCCCCCTAGTTCGAGTATCAATTTTGCGCCCCCCCCCCTAGTTGGAAACATCAATTCGGCGCCCCCCCCCGTAGTTTGAGTATCAAGTGGCGCCCCCCTCCCCAGTTCGAGTATTAATTTGGCGCCCCCAGTTCGAACATCATTTTAACATCCCTTCGAACATCATTTCAGCGCCCTCCTAGTTCGAATATCAATTCGGCGCCCCTACATGTAGGTCTAACATAAATTTGGCGCCCCTAGTTCGAATATCAATTCGGCGCCCCTACATGTAGGTCTAACATAAATTTGGCGCCCCTAGTTCGAATATCAATTCGGCGCCCCTACATGTAGATCCAACATCAATTTGGCGCCCCTAGTTAGAATACCATTTGCCCCCCCACCTAGCTCGAGTATCAATTTGGCGCCCCTAATTCCAACATCAATTTGGCGCCCCTACGTCGAACATCAGTTCGCCCCCCCCCCCCGTTCAAACATCAATTCTGCCCCCAGTTCGAACAGTATTTTGCCATTCCTTCGAACATCATTTCAGCGCCCTTTTGGTTCATATATCATTTTCTTTCCTCCTCTTCCTCTTTTTTTCTTCTCGTCCTTCCCCTCTTCCTCTCACCTTTTCTTCTCTTCTTTCCCTTTCTCTCTTTCTTTTTTCTTCTCTTCTTTCTTCCCTCTTCCTCTTTCTCCTTTCCCCTCTTCCTCTCTCTTTTCACCCTCTTCCTCTTTTTTTCTCCCCCTCCCCTCCCTTTTCTTCTCTTCCTTTCCCCAATTCTTTTTTTTCCTCTTTCTTTCCCCTCTTCTTTTCCTCTTTTCTTTCCCCTCTCTTTTTTCCCCTCTTCTTTCTTCCCTCTTCCTCTCTCTTCCCCCCTCTTCCTCTTTTTTCTTTTCCTTCCCCCTCCCTTTTTCTTCTCTTCCTTCCCCCTCTTCTTTTTTTCTCTTTCTTTCCCCTCTTCTTCTCTTTTTTTCTTTCCCTTCTTCTTTTCTTTCCCCTCTCTTTTTTCTTCTCTTTTTCTCCCTCTCCCTCCCCTTTCTTTTCTTCTCTTCCTCCTTTTCTTTATTCTTTTTCCTCTCTCTCTTTTTTCTTCTCTTCCTTTCCCCTCTTCCCCCTCTCTCTTTTTTTTCCTTTTCCTTTCCCTCTCTTTTTCCTTCTCTTTCTTTTCCCTTTTCCTCTCTCTTTTCCTTCCCTTCCTTCCCCCTCTTCCCTTTTCTTTTCTTTCCCCTCTCCTCTCTTTTTCCCCTCTTCCTCTCTCTTTTCCCCCTCTCCTCTCTCTCTTTTCCTTTTTTCTTTCCCCCTTTTCCTCTCATTTTTTCTTCCCTTCTTCTTTTCTTTCCCCTCTTCCCTTTTTTTTCTCTTTCTTTCCCTCTCTCTTTTTTTTTTTAGCCGAAGGGGGGGGCCAAGGCCCCCTCGGCCCCCCCATGGATCCGCGCCTGCTTGTAAGTGCCCCCGGGGCGCGCCCCCTATTGGTGAAAGCTGGATCCGCCCCATACACAAACACACATAAAAGACGTTGCCCCAATTAAAAAAGCAAGGACCCCCTTCCCCCCCCCCCCCCACGGAAAAAAAACTTAGCTACCTCACTGCATGATTCCCCTTCTTTTCTTTCCTCAAAAAATTGTTCACTCCAGGTGAGTATTTTTGTTTCTTTTTTGCTTCCGATGAGACACGGTAGATTGTCCGGCGGCTCGCCCACATTCAGCGAAACCTCGTGTGCTTGTCCGGCCCGGGCCCCCGCCCGCGCGTTTCCGTTTTACACCCTGGCGAAGGCATTTTCCGGAAAAGTAGCCAAAAAGCGACTAGTGAAGAGTCTACACACGTCGCTGGTTGCATGCAGCGTGCGACACAGGCGAGTCCACCACCGCATGCAATTTGCACAGTTACTGATCAGAGCACAGAGTTCCTCGGCACTTCATGTACAGAGAGAGCGGCAGTCAGGAGTGAAATCAATATACATCTCTATGAGTGAAATCCGAACATGCTTTTGCAGTCGCGTTGTTTATGATAGTTTTTTTTTCTAAAAATAAATTAAACTAAATAGAATGACAGACAAAATCAAAATAAACAGATACTTATAATGGAAAGACAAAGTGAAGTTTGATGGATTGATACACGTCTTAGAAGCTGCCGAAAGATAGATATAGAAGACTGATAAATAGATAGAGACAAGATATACAGATAGATAGAAATAGAGAGAGAGAGAGAGAGGTGGATAGATAGATAGAAAGAGAGAGAAAGAGGGAGAGATGGAGATAGAGAATTTGAGAGACAGATAGATAGATGTTAGATAGATAGAAAGATAAAGAATGAGAGAGACAGGATATAGACAAATTAACAGATAGATAGATACATAGATAGAGAGAAATATAGAAAGACAGACAGATGGATAGATAGAGGGAGGGAGATAGAGAATTTGAGAGATAAATAGATGTTAGATAGATAAAGAATGAGAGAAACAGAAGAAATTAACCGATACTGTAGTTTCATAGATAGATAGATAAATAGATGGAAGAAAGACAGACAGATGGATAGAGAGAGAGAGAGAGCTGGAGAATTTGAGAGATAGATAGATGTCAGATAGATCAAGAATGAGAGAGAAGAGCGACAAATTAACAGATAGATACTGTAGTTACATAGGTAGGTAGAGAGAGAGAGAAATAGAGAAAGACAGACAGATGGATGGATAGATAGAGATAGAGAATTTGAGATAGATAGATGTTAGATAAAGAATGAGAGAGACAGAGAAGATTATTAGATAGATAGATACTGCAGTTACATAGATAGAGATAGAATTTGAGAGATAGATATATAGACAGATAGAGAGAAAAGACAGACATCAGCAAATCGGCAAGGCAAATGATCAAGGCAAACATTCGTATTGAACCTGGAAAGTATAAGCTCAGCTGCATTAGTACGGTATGTTCTGCGGATAACTTCGGTGCGGACTTTGGATCGCGCGCCCAGCTGATAATGTAAACAAACGTAGACGTAGACTCTTCACTAGTCGCTTTTTGGCTACTTTTCCGGAAAATGCCTTCGCCAGGGTGTAAAACGGAAACGCGCCACCCGCCCAGGGACCGGGCTGCACAGCTGAGACGTGATCGATAGGTGTGATAAGCGCATGTTACCGCATCTGAATTGTTCAGCAGGTCGAGTTAATTTATCTGAGAAAGGCCACTTTACCGATAGATCGGTAAGTGTAATGTTACTATAGCTAGACAAGCTAGCAGTGTAGCACTCCCCTGGCTTAAAATTAAATTGATTTAAGATTAGACAACTTTAAGTGAAAACATGGGCATGCCATGGCCCACCGAGGCGAACATGGCGAAGGGTTTACCTAACTCAGGCCAGGCCAGGAAGGGAAGGGAACTACCGCCCACGCCCGCATAGCGGGCGGGAGCCCAGGACCTTACGTGTAATTGACCATACTCGCTCGCCTGACTAGCGTGAAGTATGGTCAAAATAATTCTCCAAATAAATAGTTAAAACAGAAATCAAGCACTTACCACGATTATATGGATGATGGTCTAACGAGTGGCGGTTTTCCTGACATCTGGCCTTTTCTTTTCTGGGCACAAACTGGAAAAACGAAACGGAAAGTTCTCTCCTTTCATGCCTTTAGTCGGGCTTTAGTTCTAGGCCAGGCCAGACCTACCCCCGTCTCGATCGGCCATTTTTGTTATGAATCATAACGAAATGGCCGATCGAGACTGGGGTAGAAGGAGAGAACTTTTCGTTTTTGTATTTTATTATATGAATTATGAAATATATTTATTTTTACGTCATTGTCATGTGAAATGAAGTTTCATTCCTCCCTGAACACGTGGATTCCATTATTTTAACATTTTGTGCTTCAGGCAATGAGGTCCTAATCATCAAATTCATAAGAATTGAAATATTGTATAATTCAAACAATAAAAAACAAAAGAAATAGTGAGTGAGTAATGTCATCGACTCTCCCAGGGGGGCACTCAATATACAATGCATAGTGGGTATGTGCCGCGGAGGGGACCCCCATTTTTACACTCAAATTTCCGTTCCAAGGCATAGCATTTTTGCCTTGTTGAGAAAAAGAACACAGAAAGCCTCTCCAAGGCATAGCATTTTCTTCTTATCGAGAAAAAAGAAGAGAGAAATCCACTCCAAAGCTTCGCATATTTTTCGTTACGCCGCTCCGATCGCGTTGAATGAGCTGCAATTTTGGTGAAAAGCGGCTGCAGAGCTCCCCGGCGGAGGCCGCGCTAGCTGCATCATGCACGCATGACCGTTCCGTAGGGAGGCATACGCGCTCACACGCTGGCGATCCGTTCCAAGGACCCCCGTTTTCACAAACATTTGTCGTTCCGAAGCCCGTTCCGAGGACCCTCTTTTTTACAATAAGCCCGCTCCAAGGCCCCCGTTTTTTGTCTCGCCCGCGGCACACCCCCACCACTTTTTTGGTCGAGTGCCCCCCCCCCCCCCCCCCCCCCGGGTCGACTCTCTCATTTGGATGTAACTGGCTCGTTCATATAACTATTTTGTTGAGAATAAGCAAGGAGTAAGCGAAACTTTGAAATGTCATAACTTTCTTATTTTACATCCAATTTTGATGAAATTTTCAGCATTGTGCTTGTCTGATTTTTCTCTATTGATTTAAATCAACATTTTTCTGAGGTGGACTTGACCTTTGAGCGTCGGTTGAAACTTAATCATTATGAGTCCAATGAACATCATCAGTCTATTCACGGAGGGGATCCCGCAGAGCCAGACGAAATCTCAGCGGAGAATATCCCTGCCAGAAATAGACCTATTTATCAGTCTGATGTCACAGATATAAAAGCCAAAAAATTTTCTTGCCATATTTCTCACATCGCATCTACTCCTTTTGTTTCTATGTTATCATTGTTTCTTCAGTACAATGGAGAGATGGGTTGGACGAGTTGCCTTGGTAACAGGAGCATCTGTTGGTATTGGAGCAGCAATTACTAGAGCCCTTGTGAGACATGGGATGATTGTTGTCGCCTGTGCTCGTGGTGTGGATAAAATACAGGTAATTTTTTTTTTTGACATTTTGGACTCAGTCTGTTTTTTAACAGTTTAAAAAAGAAAGAACTTATACCGTCTTTGCAGTCGTCTAAAGAAGAGTTTAAATTGATTGAAATCGATCACAAGTTGCGACTGGCTTACACTGTAAATACAGTATGCCTGATATGACCGACTTGTCTGAGGGAAATAAATAGCTCTAATGGCCTTCATTTTCATGTTGAGTCCAGGTCGAGGCTGACACTCTCTATAAGTAATGTGGATCAGGGCAAATTTTTCAAAGATTTTGAAGAACCCCACCCCCCCCCCAAACCAGCGTTGACTAACTTTTGAATAATAAATGGCATGCATCAAACCATTCCTGGTTTTAATGAAGATAAAATGGCCATCGTGTTAAACATATAATTCATAATAGATTTACAAATACTTTTATTGAAAGCTTGAAGAAGCAAGTGGTGGGGGAAAGAAGGAGGGGGGTTGGGTTGAGGGAACAGGATGCACCAAATCAAGATTGAAGTGAAGGAAGTGGGTGAGGGTGATTTTTGTGCGATGGTACTACTAGATTCAAAACCTGGATTTAAGACTACATTATGACACATGGTCTTATGGACTTTCACAATGTGATAAGAGCTCTTTGAAGGACAGTTCACCTTTTTTTCTATTGTATTTCTTTGTTTTAATTATTCAAAATGTGGCTTGCTTTTTTTTCTTTCTTTCTTTCTTTCTTTCTTTCTTTCTTTCTTTCTTTCTTTCTTTCTTTCTTTCTTTCTTTTCTTTCTTTCTTTCTTTCTTTCTTTCTTTCTTTCTTTCTTTCTTCCTTCCTTCCTTCCTTCCTTCCTTCCTTCCTTCCTTCCTTCCTTCCTTCCTTCCTTCCTTCCTTCTCTCTCTCTTTCTTTCTTTATAATTTTTAGCCATTTCGACGCAAATCTCCTTTATAGCCCAAAACAAAAACATTCCATGTTCGCTCAAGCATGAACAAAACTAAATTGTTTCAATTGCATTAGAAAGATAAGACTTCAGAGCACCTATTAACACCAAAATATAGACATCATAATTTGAAAAAAAATTATAAAAAAAAAATTATATATAAACTTTTCAAATCTGTCCCATTTTTTCTTTATACGCACTGTAGTATTATACATTTTTTATCTATAATCCAGGCGATAAAATCCGAGCTTGAAGCGGAATCTGCACCTGGTAAAGTTCATCCGATCCAGTGTGACCTTACCAAGAAAGATCAGATAGCAGCCATGTTTGAACAGATCAAGAAGGAATTTAAAGTAGTCCATGTCTGTATTAATAACGCCGGTCTATCCTTTGGTGCCCATCTTGTGAAGGGAAATCCAGAAGATTGGCAAGAAGCACTGGATGTAAGTGCAAGGCCCCGTCTCACAAAAGAGTTGTGATCGATCCAATCAACCTGAACTATATTATGGAAATCCATCCATGTCGTAATTTTTTTCTACTGGAAATTTGCACAATGTGCTTTTTGAACATATAAAATAACACAGAATTGTCAAGAAAATGATGAATGTATGAGTATGCAACATACATGTATCTAGAAAACATTTGAGTGAACATGCAGTTTAGATATTGATGTAGCTGGCTTTCCATAGTTGTGGTTGATTGGATCAATTGCAACTCTTTGTAACAAGAGTCCCAGTTCTCAGATACTAAAACATTTTCTTTAAGAAGAATCAAAGCATAGCGCTGAAAATGCACAATATTCCTCTCTGTTTTGCAAAACAGGCATATATGCACATCACAGTGTCACTTTTATACCCTGTTACACCGGTTTTCCTACAGAGACCAGTCTCGGGGCACCCCGATACTGGTTTCCAAAACGTTAACCTAAATTTTTGACCCCCTATTACATTGGAATCGTAACAAGTCTAGGGGCGACCCGAGACGGCTTTCTGTGCGTTTACACAGAATTACCAAAGCTATTCAAGATTTGGCAGGGTGCAAAGTGCATGCTGTGTTTGTTGTTTGGATAATCATTCTATGTATATCACATCAAGCAAACCTGTCTCGGGCAGGTTTGCGTTTACACTGAATCAAAAGCAGTCTCGGAACAGACTGTGAGGTGGTCTGAGATAGGTTTGCCCAGAAGGGATCTCGGGTATGTTGTGTGTTTACACCAGATTAGGAACCTGCCCGAGACTTGTCTCGAGGCACCCTGAGACTGGTCTCAGGGCTCCCAGAGACTACTTAAGAAGTCTGGTGCAACAGGGGTCTTAGACAAGCTGATGACATCACATACATAAAATCTGTTATACTTTATTATGGGAATTGTGAAAAATATGGTCTAACCTATCCTTGACTATGTCAAAGTGCAGCTATCAACACATATCATTTCATAATCGAGGGATTTTCAAATTTTCAGTGTTGTTTTCTTTAATAGTGATCTTAATATTTGCAAGTTTTGCAGAGAACTTTCCATATGATTTTGAATTTTACATATTTGTGATTCATATGATGAAATACAATAGAAATTGTCTTGTATGTGAAAACATTGGCTCACAAATACATGTATACCGAGATGTGTACTACTGTTTTTATGAAATTCAATGAAATTTTCAGTGTTGTGCCTATTTGAAATCTCTCAATTACCACAAGAAAGGATCACCAGTCGTTCTTAAAGTCGCTCTTACATGTAACTTACAAACAACGTTATGAAACACCCACATGGTATGAATTAAATCAAGGTTATGACTTTTAGACGGGATAGATATAGTTAGGGTTAAGGTCTCACCTTTTATTTCCATAGATGGAATAATGATATATCTCTTCTTTTTATAGGTAAATGTCATGGCTCTGTGTATTTGCACACAAAATTCAATCAAACTAATGCTGGATAATAAAGTAAATGATGGACAGATTATACATCTGAATAGGTGAGTAAATGAAGAATATACAGTGAGCACAAAGTTGGCCTGAAATTTTGATGTGAATACTTTACTCATATTGAAATACAGAGACCATCTCGAGGGGTACTCTTGAGTCAGCTCGAGACTCAGATTTTGTTGATATTAAAAAAAGTGGACCCAAAGGCACAGAATTACAGGTGTAAGTCAGGTCAGAGTATCTCAATTTCAACCTGTCCAAGTCTGGCCCTGCATTTTAACTGGGCTATTATTACCCTCCTTTGCTTTGACCCCAAACAGATATTGTCCTTGTTTGCCCTTCCTGCCCCCTCCCCCTAAAAAAGAAGGAAATATAATGAATATCTACAGACATTTGACGTAAGCAGATAAAAACAACATCTTTTGCCCTAGGATCTTATGAAATAATGCAGCAAATAGCAAAAAGTATTTGTTAATTCTATGCTTCAAAACTTTTCCTACAACACTTTCAAACAATTTCTAAAATATTCACAATTTCTTGAAATTACCATCTTGTTATCATTAACAGTCTGTCTGGACATACAACAACTGGGTTTTTCTTCAATCTACTTTTTTTTATTTCTTACAATTCCTATTCACCTCAATGAAATCATATCTCCATGCAAGCATGAAAGTAAACCTTCTAAGGTATTAAGAACTAAACTCTTAATTTACTCTTATTTTTGGCAGCATGTCTGGTCATAGAGTGGTAGGAGATGGATTTTACTGTGGAACCAAGTACATGGTGACAGCTTTGACAGAAGGTTTGAGAACAGAACTGAGAGCAATGAAAACCAACATCAGAGTCTGTGTAAGTCTTTTATGATCAAGTTTTGTTGTATTACTGTAGAGTATACTTTGTAATTAATACCCTTATCAAATATGTCAATAATGCATTATTATACTAATTTTACTGATGTCATCAAAGAGCATTTTCCAAAATGCCTGTTTGTGTATACAGCGCATCCCCCCCAAAAAGTGTCCCTTTGACATAGGGCTGAATTAATTCCAAAATGAAGTATTCTTAATGACAATTTCTTTAGTCTCACTTCAGCAGTTTTGAATACTTGACCTGTTACATATTAGAGTGGTGGATTTCAGCCCATTCCAAGTCCTCCCCCATAGCGTACCGAAGCAATGACGTCAGTTGCCATGGTGTCATGGCGGCCTGGTTCTTTTTAAATGAACAGGGAGCGTGTTTCTCAGAAAATTGCTGCTTTGGGAATTTCATCACTTGCAACCTGAGAATGATGGTAATTTTTGCCTATACAAGTGTGTATAGACGATCATCGGCTGCGACTGTTTAGAACCAGCTGGTTCGTTGTCATGACAGTGATGTCACACTTTGGTATTCTATTTAACATCCACGGTCTGAGCAGGTGACAGTCTGATTCAATGTTATTGTTGCCAATTATTGGCTGAAAGTTTGAGAGCTGTATTCACATCTGATCGATTACATCTATTTGTAAGACAGGGCCCATTGCCCCATCTTACAAAGAGTTGTGATTGATTCAATAAATCACAACTATGGAAAGCCAGTAAGGTCAACATCGAAAATGCATGTTTGTCCAAAATATTTTTTAGAAATGACATATATTCATAAATGAAATTTTTTCTTGACAATTTAGTATGCTTCTCTTTGTTTTCAAAGGACATTGTGAAAATTTTCTGTATGAAAAGATTATGACATTAATGGATTTCTATCGAGTTACAATTGATTGGATCAATCGTAACTCTTTGTAAGACGGAGGCCCAGATCACCCTCGACTGAACAGAGGGGGAAATCCTCCTGATGATGCGTACATAGATGTGGAATCCTTTTCAACTAAAGAGGGGTCTGATGAACATGAACAGCTAGTCCTTTATTACAAAGAGATATGATTGATCCAATCAATCGTAACTCTATGGAAATCCAACAGTGTCATAACTTTCTACAGGAAATTTGCAAAATGTCCTTTGTAAACAAAGGAGAACACACCAAATTGTGAAGAAGTCAATGAAAATACTTTTTTGGAACAAACATGCATTTTATATGTTGATGTTACTGGCCATCCATAGTTGCAATTGATTGGACCAATCGCAACTCTTTGTAAGACAGCCCCTAGGTAAATGTGATTTTCTAGCACACGATTCGACATCATAGTTGTTGAGCTTGGGAAAGAAATCCATTTGGCAGTTATTACCACAATAAATTAGCGTACAAATCACCATGATGGCCAATCAAGAAAGTAGGCTCGTGTAATCTTGCGTTGTGAATGTCATGGCGGCCATTTTTGGCAGCTACAGTGTACATGTACACCTACATGTAGAATACTGTAATGACATGGAATATTTGTATTACAATTAGTTTACTGTCTGGATGTTAGACAATCGGTCAGTTCTTCATCTAGTGCTGAATAGACATTTGACAATATCATGTTTGAGTAGATGAGAGTGTCTGTGCTAGAAATTGTCAAATGTTTTGGCAATTTCTTTCTAAATTTGTCAGAACCATAAGTTCCATGAAATGAGTTAGTTTTTAGTTTTGGTACAAGCTTAATTACCATTTTGCAGGATGTTCAAAAATTGCATATTAAGGATCTTAATTGCAAAATCGCCACAAAAAAGGTTAAAAACAAAAAGGTGAAGTACCATCAAATTTACTTAACCTTATTCAGTTCATGTACTCTTGTGTTGCAGGGATATATTTAAAATAGCTTTAATATTTGATTTTTTTTTGTGATAGCTGATGTCTGGTAAATTTTTTTTACTTTATATTTGCAGGGTATTTCACCGGGTGTGGTTGAGACAGAATTTGCACCGAGGAAAGCACGTCAGGATCCTGAAGAATGCACATTTTATAAGAAAAATCCAGTAAGATTTAAATTGCAGAAATAAATTTGGTGTTCAGTCATAGGATACTTTAAGGGGAAGTCCAACCCAACAAAAGGTTGATATGGAATAAAACATCAGAAATAATCAGGTTTTTGGTAAACGTACAGAAGACAAAAAGAAAAAGGAATTTGAATGACAGAAATTTCGTACAATAAAATTTCTTAAAAGCAAAGTATTCATTAATCAAAAAATGCTTAAAGCTGTTTACTGAAATTGTGTAAGACTTTGTACACTTTATGTGTTTTATAATGACAAAGATGTTTTTAAAATACACAAAATGTCTTTTTGTGTAGTAAAAACAAAACCCAAAGCATATTGCAAAGTGATGCCAATAAAGTTAGTTCATGCTTTGTGTGGGATAGCTATAGTGTCACTAGCAAGTCTTAAGAGATTTATATTGATAGACAGATGGCTACAAAAACCTGTTCCAATTTGTATGTGCTAAATTTTTCTGACATTCTACAAAATGTTGCTGAATTCTAATTACCCCAAGCAATTAGCAATAAAGTACATATTATCAGTATATTAGTCATCTTCACTTCTACTTATTTGCAATACAATAGTAAGTGTGCTTATAGAAAAGTATTAGAGAAAACCTTGTTACTATCGAAAGCTGAATTCTGATGATCACTGAATATTAGTTATAATAAAGTGCCTAGGGTAGAGCCTTGTGGTATCCAGGAGCTACAATTTTGTTTTATATGTTGACTGAATTTACCACAACATTTCCTGTTGCTTAAATTTTAACTACTAGATACGGTCAAGACAAGTAATGATTTAATATTTTATGAAAACTGTTTATTCTTATTGGCCTGGAATTGTTTTGCAGGGGGGGGGGAAAGTTCTCTTTTTCTTATAATGTCTGAATAACATTCTTTTCTCTTTTAACCTTGTTAATTAAGAGTATCAAAGCAGAAGATGTCGCCAATCAAGTCATTCACATTCTTCAGCAACCTCCTTACGTTCAGGTATGATGTGTAGATATATTTAGTGAATTTGGGATATGACAAATCAACTGAAGTTAAACCTGTACAAGAGTTGTCAACCTTTTTTTTTTTTCCATGAAAGATAAGTGCAAGTTTGGTTGATGTAATGCATTCTAAACAAGGCAGAAGTCCTCACATTTGAAACTGAATTGTTTACAGTTTTTAATGATGATGTATCACTGACACATTGTTGTCCATTTATTGAAGTGCAGCTCGGTCACCTCATTGTGATTCATTTTGTCACAATTCCTATTTTTTCTACCTTATAACACATTCCTTAGTTCATCATATATGCATCTACATGTATGTGTTCAGTGCTTTGCAACTTGTGTGAACGTTTCTATGTAAGTACTTTATATCATGCTCCTTTACTTTGTTCTGTTTTTGTTTTTCAGATTCATGATATATTGCTTCGACCAACTGAGCAAGTGAAGTAGAAGAATCATATTCTACAACATTCAGATAGCAAGATAAATGGTAGATTTAGACCAGTTAATGCTTCATCCCCTACTAACTAATATCATCATACCAAAATTAATTTGTTTATAAATTATTATTATTATTCTCTTTTTTCTTTTGTTAATTTATGAAAAATGTCCAAAGAAATCTGAACTTGTGCCAGTATTATAATATATGTGTATTCCATTTTATTTTGTATATCAATTATTGATTAATCAGGTTTTGAAACCAAGTAAATTGCAAAGTATTTTTAGGTACAATACAATAAAACATGGTATGAAGTAAAATAAGAATGGTTAGTGAGCCTTTGAAGAAGCAACATTTTTTTTTCTCTGCAGGTAAACAAGTATAGAAATTAACAAAATAAACTTATTTCTGTGATTAAATGTATGTAATATACTGTATAAGCTGTTATTTTTTTTTCATGAATTTTTGGTGGGTTGTTGAATTCGCAATCGGAAGATGTACCAAACTCTTCTATAGCATTTCAGAGAAGCAAAAATAGTGCAAAACATGTGCTGAAATATGCTCCTCAAAAGTCCCCATGCTGGTGTGTCTTTTGTACATAAGTGTGACCCTGTTAAAAACAGTTACAAAATGTTTGAAAAAATGTCTTAAATTTCACTTATTTTTGAACATGTACCTTTAGATCTGAAAATTCATCGTGTCACAGTTTGATCCGTAAAAGCAATCTTTGGAAATTGTGTTTTGTTAGATAACAGCTTATACAGTATTCTATGCAATATACGTAAATTGCTCTGGTCAACGGTTCTTTTAGGTGGTTAAGACCCAGACCAAAGCTATTCTTGAAAATGACAAATAGAATATTTATAAGTTACAAAGTACAACACTGGATGTTTTTTTTTGCATATTCACCACTTTACAGTTTAGTATTTGCTTAAAAACTAAAATTGAAAGGTTTCAACATAAGGCTTATCAAGTTCTTAATGGCCTGACTGTTGTAACGTCACACTGTGTCAGGAGGTATCGATTTGTAAGTGGAAAACATTTGTTGTATTTCCTTATAATGATTTCAATGTTTTATTCAATTGTAGAGGAAAATTGCACTGAAAATTATTCAGTGCTCAAATGGATGGAAAGCTATAACTCGAGCGATAGCTCAGTAGGTAGAGCGGGGATTTCGGATTCTGGTGACCCGGTTTCGATTCCCACTTGTTTGCTAGTGCCCTTTGGTATTACAGGCATTTATACTCATTAACAGGTCCCTCAGAGAGGACATTACGCTGTTACTCCTCTGGTTGCTTGCTTACAAGCATTCATGCTTTCTTAGCAATTGAGTAAAAAAATATAACCACCATTTACCATTTTCTTACCATTTATTAGGGTTCGTGGGATTTCTTTGTCTTGCTCTTATTGGGCCTAAATTTGCTTTGTCAGGATAAATGGTTACACATAATCTGGATGCAGAGAGAATTGAAAAGCTGTGCCAAATAAGCGGGAAATAAAGTATGGAAAAACCTAGTGCAAAGCTGAAGATTTTATCAATTCAAGTTTGTAGGTATTTGGCCCAGTGGATTAGTCTTCTGACTTTGAAACAGAGGGTCGTGGGTTCGAATCCCAGCTATGGCGTAATTTCCTTCAGCAAGAAACTGATCTACAGTGTGCTGCACTCAACCCAGGTGAAGTAAATGGGTACCGGTAGGAAGTAATTCCTCAAAAAGCTGTGTGCGCTATGAACGCCTAGCTTAGCCGGGTAATATAGGAGCGCCTTGAGCACCTAACAAGGTGGATATGTGCGCAATATAAATACCCTATATTATTATTACTATATTGTAATGGAAGTGAATAAAATCAAATGAGTATTCTGAAAAGCAAAAACATTACCCAGTTTTTATGTGCACAAACCTATGAAATCACAATGCCTTGCAACACAGAATGATGTCACTGATCTGAGGCAGGTGAAAAGCACAATAAAGCTTATATTTTGAAGCCTGATTATTGGAGCTATTCTCAATCAAAATACTCCACTGGGAAGCAGTGGAAATGCATAAAAATTGCATTGCTCACTTTTGCAGTTTCTAAGTTTTCGATTGATATATGGCATGTCGATTTTCACTTTTGGCAGTTATAAATAAATACTTGTGCTTGAGAAGTACTACAATTATGAGGAAATTATGTCAGAAGTGCTGAAGAGAGAAAATACTTGAACACAGTACAAAGATTTACCTAATTTGTCACCAGATTGCTTCCTGCAGCTTTAAAGGTCAGCTAAAAATGATTTTGATTTACCCAAACTAATGTGTGTGTTTGTTATTTGCACAAATGTGCAATAATACAGGTATTCTTCCCTTGCTCGGTCATTACACTTTCATATGTTTCTTTTCTTGATTTTTGGAAATATGTTCTGAATGAAAGTGAACTACAAGCTTTGTAAAAAAAACATGTAAGTGTTTAAGTTATGAATATTTCTTTTTGTTTCCTATGATGTGTATCATGAAAACAGATTTAGAAAGACAAGTGATATTAAGCCAGTTAAATAGAAATAGAGAAAATAACTTTTTATTGCAATGTTGTGTCATGTGACCTAATAACAGCAATTTCATGTACAACTGTAAAATATTTTGGATGCTACAATGAGAATGTAGGTGAATGTTAAAAGTGTGTGACAAACTTTCGCTAGAATTGTTTGAATGCTATGAATTTTATGGTATGATGCCCTGAAACTCTCCGAATGCCATTTCAACAGGCTGAAATTGCCCCAATAAAACATTAACAAATTCTAATTGTAGGATTTTCTGATGCACATTGTATATTGCAATTTTAGTCAAAGTGGGAACTTTGAATACCAAAGGCAGAGTTATGTTTGTTTATGATTCTGAAGTATGTGAATTCATCAATGTAGAAACAGTGCGGATACTGAGGTGAAATTAATCATGTCTGTAACATCAGGGGAGAGGGCCTAACATTAATCATTTACATTTCATTTGATAATTGTAATGTTACAATATTATCAATTTTTTTTATCTACATGTACTTCAAATGTGATTATATGTTTCTATGTCAATTGTATGGTACATGTAATTGTAAATTTGAAATTGAAAGTGGAAAATAAACAATTGAATTGAAAATTATCAAATTGAAATTCTAATATTTTCAATTGACGGTTACCTTCTGTACTCATGTTGGCATTTAGAGGTATGCTCAATTAAACAATTGTATCTTTTATATTACAGGGTCTAGGGTGTGTTTCATGACTTAGGTGTGACTTAGATTCATATTTAATTCATAGTAGTGTGCTATAAAGAATGCATCACCGCATTGGTTAGATCATGTTCACTGGATGTGCACTACCACATATCCATCAATCAAACAAAGGGGAAGTTCACCCTGACGGCCTGACCAAAAATAACGATATGTAGGACAGCAGCTCGTATATGACGTCACAAATCAAATAATTAAAATTCAGGGTTTTTTATTCTACGATATATTTTCCTCAAAACTTTGTAAATTTTTTTAAATTAATTTTTCTGTATTTTTACAATAAACTTTTTGTCAGGGTGGACTTCCCCTTAATAGCTCTTTGTGAATCTATTTTTTTTCTGTATATTTTTCTGTAGTGAGTACTTGTGGTCACGATCTTGCTCTTATCTTTAATCAGAATTGAATTCTCGTTTGCCATGGAAATACTAAACATGTAATTAAAAGTGGAAACACAATAAAAATGACATTCACTTTGAATGAATATATGGAATTTCTATGAGATGCTGATATGTATCTTTACCTGTATGAGACATTCTAGAGACAAGATATAAATGCATATTTTGTTCGCCTAATTGATGTCTTCCTGTAATTTGTTTAATTTTTAAATAAATTAATTTTTTTCTGGAATATACATTTGTTGCTGGTTTTGTATGTTATGTAATCCTCCCCCTTTTTTTTTTTGGGGGGGGGGTGGGTGCTTGCGTGCATTAATGTGGGTGAGTGTGTCTTCCTATGTTGTGACATAATCAGAGTGTTATTGATCTGTCCGTAGAAGTGTGTGTGTGTCTCTCCCTGTGTGGTGACACTGTTCAGAGGGTGTTATTGATCTGTCCATAGAAGTGTGAACTGAGATGGCTGTGTCTCCCTGTGTGACATTGGTCAGAGTGTTTTTGATCTGTCCATAGTTATGTGAACGCATGTGGGTTGGTGTGTGCTTGTCTCCCTGTGTGATGATATTGTTTAGAGAGTATTATTGGTCTGTCCATAGTCGTGGGTTGGTGTGGTTGTGTCTCCCTCTGTGATGACATTGTTTAGAGAGTGTTATTGATCTGTCCATAGTCGTGTGAACTCGTGGGTGGGTGTGTCTCCCTGTGTGATGACATTGTTTAGAGAGTGTTATGAATCTGTAGTCGTGTGAACTTGTGGCTTGGTGTGGGTGTGTCTCCCTGTGTGATGACATTGTTTAGAGAGTATTATTGATCTGTCCATAGTCGTGTGAACTCGTGGGTTGGTGTGGGTGTGTCTCCCTGTGTGATGACATTGTTTAGAGAGTGTTATTGATCTGTCGGTAGTCGTGTGAACTCGTGGGTTGGTGTGGGTGTGTCTCCTTGTGTGATGACATTGTTTAGAGAGTGTTATTGATCTGTCCGTAGTCGTGTGAACTCACGGGTTGGTGTGGGTGTGTCTCCTTGTGTGATGACATTGTTTAGAGAGTCTTATTGATCTGTCCGTAGTCGTGTGAACTCGTTGGTTGGTTGGTGTGGGTGTGTCTCCTTGTGTGATGACATTGTTCAGAGAGTATTATTAATCTGTCGGTAGTCGTGTGAACTCGTGGGTTGGTGTGGGTGTGTCTCCCTGTGTGATGACATTGTCTAGAGATTATTATTGATCTGTCCGTAGTCGTGTGAACTCGTGGGTTGGTGTGGGTGTGTCTCCTTGTGTGATGACATTGTTTAGAGAGTGTTATTGATCTGTCCGTAGTCGTGTGAACTCGTGGGTTGGTGTGGGTGTGTCTCCTTGTGTGATGACATTGTTTAGAGAGTATTATTGATCTGTCCGTAGTCGTGTGAACTTGTTGGTTGGTGTGGGTGTGTCTCCTTGTGTGATGACATTGTTTAGAGAGTATTATTGATCTGTCAGTAGAAGTGAACTCATGTGGGTTGGTGTGGGTGTGTCTCCCTGTGTGATGACATTGTTCAGTGAGTGTTGTTGATCTGTCCATAGTCGTGTGAACTTGTGGGTTGGTGTGGGTGTGTCTCCCTGTGTGATGACATTGTTTAGAGAGTGTTATTGATCTGTCCGTAGTCATGTGAAGTCGTGGGTTGGTGTGGGTGTGTGTCCCTGTGTGATGACATTGTTCAGAGAGTATTATTGATCTGTCCGTAGAAGTGAACTCATGTGGGTTGGTGTGGGTGTGTCTCCTTGTGTGATGACATTGTTCAGAGAGTGTTATTGATCTGTCCATAGTAGTGTAAACGCATGTAGGTTGGTGTTGGTGTGTCTCCCTGTGTGATGACATTGTTTAGAGAGTATTATTGATCTGTCCGTAGGAGTGAACTCATGTGGGTTGGTGTGGGTGTGTCTCATTGTGTGATGACATTGTTTAGAGAGTATTATTGATCTGTCCATAGTCGTGTGAACTCGTGGGTTGGTGTGGGTGTGTCTCATTGTGTGATGACATTGTTTAGAGAGTATTATTGATCTGTCCGTAGGAGTGAACTCATGTGGGTTGGTGTGGGTGTGTCTCCTTGTGTGATGACATTGTTTAGAGAGTGTTATTGATCTGTCCATAGTCGTGTGAACTCGTGGGTTGGTGTGGGTGTGTCTCCTTGTGTGATGACATTGTTTAGAGAGTATTATTGATCTGTCCGTAGAAGTGAACTCATGTGGGTTGGTGTGGGTGTGTCTCCCTGTGTGATGACATTGTTTACAGAGTATTATTGATCTGTCCATAGTAGTGTGAACGCATGTGGGTTGGTGTGGACATGTCTCCCTGTGTGATGACATTGTTTAGAGAGTGTTATTGATCTGTCCATAGTCGTGTGAACTCGTGGGTTGGTGCGGGTGTGTCTCCTTGTGTGATGACATTGTTTAGAGAGTGTTATTGATCTGTCCATAGTAGTGTGAACGCATGTGGGTTGGTGTGGACATGTCTCCCTGTGTGATGACATTGTTTAGAGAGTGTTATTGATCTGTCCATAGTCGTGTGAACTCGTGGGTTGGTGTGGGTGTGTCTCCTTGTGTGATGACATTGTTTAGAGAGTATTATTGATCTGTCCATAGTCGTGTGAACTCGTGGGTTGGTGTGGGTGTGTCTCCTTGTGTGATGACATTGTTTAGAGAGTATTATTGATCTGTCCATAGTCGTGTGAACTCGTGGGTTGGTGTGGGTGTGTGATGACATTGTTTAGAGAGTGTTATTGATCTGTCCATAGTAGTGTGAACGCATGCGGGTTGGTGTGGACATGTCTCCTTGTGTGATGACATTGTTTAGAGTGTTATTGATCTGTCCATAGTAGTGTGAACGCATGTGGGTTGGTGTGGACATGTCTCCCTGTGTGATGACATTGTTTAGAGAGTGTTATTGATCTGTCCATAGTCGTGTGAACTCGTGGGTTGGTGTGGGTGTGTCTCCCTGTGTGATGACATTGTTTAGAGAGTGTTATTGATCTGTCCATAGTCGTGTGAACTCGTGGGTTGGTGTGGGTGTGTCTCCCTGTGTGATGACATTGTTTAGAGAGTGTTATTGATCTGTCCATAGTCATGTGAACTCGTGGGTTGGTGTGGGTGTGTCTCCCTGTGTGATGACATTGTTTAGAGAGTGTTATTGATCTGTCCATAGTCATGTGAACTCGTGGGTTGGTGTGGGTGTGTCTCCTTGTGTGATGACATTGTTTAGAGAGTATTATTGATCTGTCCATAGTCGTGTGAACTCGTGGGTTGGTGTGGGTGTGTCTCCTTGTGTGATGACATTGTTTAGAGAGTATTATTGATCTGTCCATAGTCGTGTGAACTCGTGGGTTGGTGTGGGTGTGTGATGACATTGTTTAGAGAGTGTTATTGATCTGTCCATAGTAGTGTGAACTCGTGGGTTGGTGTGGGTGTGTCTCCCTGTGTGATGACATTGTTTAGAGAGTGTTATTGATCTGTCCATAGTCGTGTGAACTCGTGGGTTGGTGTGGGTGTGTCTCCTTGTGTGATGACATTGTTTAGAGAGTATTATTGATCTGTCCATAGTCGTGTGAACTCGTGGGTTGGTGTGGGTGTGTCTCCCTGTGTGATGACATTGTTTAGAGAGTGTTATTGATCTGTCCATAGTCGTGTGAACTCGTGGGTTGGTGTGGGTGTGTCTCCTTGTGTGATGACATTGTTTAGAGAGTATTATTGATCTGTCCATAGTCGTGTGAACTCGTGGGTTGGTGTGGGTGTGTCTCATTGTGTGATGACATTGTTTAGAGTGTATTATTGATCTGTCCGTAGAAGTGATCTCATGTGGGTTGGTGTGGGTGTCTCCCTGTGTGATGACATTTACAGAGCGATCGAAGCTCGCTCCCTAGGGGGGGGGGGCGACCGCCCCCTGGCTACGTGCATTCCAAGGGCTAGATCTATCCCCCTGTTATACGTTATATGAACCTACGTTAGCTGCCCCAGACCCCATGCAGTAGGGGCTCTCCATCTGTAGCCTTCAAATGGCTCTGTAACGGCCCCCTGTCGGCCTATCCACCTTTCCTGTTTTAAGATTTACGTCAATCATATCTTATTTGCATAAATGTAATAGAAATCATACAATTAGAATTTCCAAATTTTATTCTGGCTCGCTTCGCTGGCGAATTTATACAAATGTTCCCACATTTGCTATGTTGTGCCCCTCAAAATATCTGGTTATGACGCAACTGCGTTTAATTAATATATTGTGTAAAGCATATATATACCCGCACTTTGATTTAAAATAGAGGCTATCTGTATAAGGTTTAAAGAAGATTCAAGGCTTTCCAGGGGCCCCGGACGCGCGTTTCCGTTTTACACCCTGGCGAAGGCATTTTCCGGAAAAGTAGCCAAAAAGCGACTAGTGAAGAGTCTACGTTTGTTTACATTATCAGCTGGGCGCGCGATCCAAAGTCCGCACCGAAGTTATCAGCAGAACATACCTGCAAATGCAGCTGAGCTTATACTTTCCAGGTTCAATTAATACGAATGTTTGCCTTGATCATTTGCCTTGCCGATTTGCTGATGTCTGTCTTTCTCTCTATCTGTCTATCTCTATCTATCTATGTAACTGCAGTATCTATCTATCTAATAATCTTCTCTGTCTCTCTCATTCTTTATCTAACATCTATCTATCTCAAATTCTCTATCTCTCTCTATCTATCCATCCATCTGTCTGTCTCTCTATTTCTCTCTCTCTCTACCTACCTATGTAACTACAGTATCTATCTGTTAATTTGCCGCTCTTCTCTCTCATTCTTGATCTATTTGACATCTATCTATCTCTCAAATTCTCCAGCTCTCTCTATCCATCTGTCTGTCTTTCTTCTATCTATTTATCTATCTATCTATGAAACTACAGTATCGGTTAATTTGTCTATCTTCTCTGTTTCTCTCATTCTTTATCTATCTAACATCTATTTATCTCTCAAATTCTCTATCTCTCTCCCTCCCTCTATCTATCCATCTGTCTGTCTTTTTCTCTATTTCTCCTTTTCCGTCCATATATCTATAACATATCTCCATCTCTCAAGTTCTCTCCCCCATCCATCTATCTATCTATCTATCTATCTTCTATCTATTTTTGTATCAGTATCTATCTATCTGTTAATTTGTTGATAATCTTCCCTGTCTCATTCTTTATCTATTTAACATCTATCTATCTCTCAAATTCTCTCTATCTCTCCCTATCTATCTATCCATCTGTCTGTCTTTCTCTATTTCTCTCTATATCTGTTTATCTATCTATTTTTATAACTTCAGTATCTATCTGTTAATTTGTTAATAATCTTCTCTGTCTCTCTCACTTTTAAATCTATTTAACATCTATCTCTCAAATTCTCTATCTATCTCTCTATCCATCTATCTATCCATCTACATGTATCTGTCTTTCTCTATTTCTCTCTATCTATATATCTATCTATTTATGTATCTATCTATCTGTTAATTTGTCTATCTTCTCTGTCTCTCTCATTCTTTATCTATCTATCTAACATCTATCTATCTGTCTCTCAAATTCTCTATCTCTCTCCTTCTCTAGCATCTGTCTTTTTCCTCTCTTTCTCTTTGTCCGTCCATATTTCTATCTATAACATCTCTCTCCCTCTATATATCGACCTCTCTGTCTCTCCCCCTCTCTCTATTTATCTATCTATCCATCCATCTCTCCCTCTTTCTCTTTCTATCTATCTATCCACCTCTCTCTCCCTCTCTCTCCCTCTATTTCTATCTGTCTTTCTTGTCTCTATCTATTTATCAGTCTTAGCTATATCTATCTTTCGGCAGCTTCTAAGTGTATCAATCCATCAAACTTCAATTTGTCTTTCCATTATAAGTATCTGTTTATTTTGATTTTGTCTGTCATTCTATTCATTTAGTTAATAATTTATTTTTAGAAAAAAAAACTATCATAAACAACGCGACTGCAAAAGCATGTTCGGATTTCACTCCTGACTGCCACATGAAGTGCCGAGGAACTCCGGGGCCGATTGCACGAAAAGGTCTTTGCAAGGATCGTCTTTCGTGTCGCCCATCTTTTATGATGCGCCATGTGATACGCATTTTAAATAAATCATCTCCAAACATATTTCATTCGTCCTTTAAAATTAACAGAATATTTGTTTATAAAATGATATGATATATCATGAAATTGTATAAAATTTGATTTAGTAGCAAGCTAACAAATCTTATTCTTTATCATAAATTTCAGAAACGCCCCGCTTATAGCGTATCATAAAAGATGGGCGACACGAAAGACGGTCCTTGGAAAGACCCTTTCGTGCAATCGGCCCCTGTGCTCTGATCAGTAACTGTGCAAATTGCATGCGGTGGTGGACTCGCCTGTGTCGCACGCTGCAATACAACCAGCGACGTGTGTAGACTCTTCACTAGTCGCTTTTGGGCTACTTTTCCGGAAAATGCCTTCGCCAGGGTGTAAAACGGAAACGCGCGCCCCGGACCCCAACCAAATATCAGAGGCGTATAGAGATTGAATGGTTTGGGCTATAGCCCCCCCCCCCTCCAAGGTCTACATCCGTTGCTGATGGTTTATGGAGACTGATTAACAAACATCACCGACCGTCAACTCTTGCTTGGTTTAATTCTCCAGTCAGATCATCCGTCGACCAATCGATCACCTTTTACTTCTCACTTCAGTCAATCGAACATCCGTCGACCATTTATTCATCAGCATTCGTTCTATACACGTTCACCAATCAATTACACTTTTTCCAACACTCCAAATCAAATAGTCCAAACGAAGGAATAAAATCTTATCTTTACCTTTAATTTCTCCAAGACAAATCAGTGTACAGAGCCAATTAAGACCCAAGAATTAAAAGGGCGGAATATGTGCACTAAGCAACGCCTTAAAATTACACCTTCCCGCTTACCGAGGACTCATGGTATTTATACATTTACTAATACTCGAAATGACCCGAATATATATAGCTACAACACTTTGCATATCAACCTGTTTTCACGAATAAAATATATGGATTATGCTTAGACAACTTTTCTGACAATTATTCAAAACGATCCATGACAATCTAACATGTTTCTAAAGTATGAGATTTTTATTAATGTTTAATTCGCCGAGCGCCTACACTTACGATTTCCGTATAGTCTACGTTTACAGACCCTATAAGCTCTCTATGACATTACAACAGAAATAAAGTTCGTTACAATCATACTGGCCGATACACCATCTGACCCCGTCAAATTCTTTGACCCCTGTTACATCTGAAAGTTTCCTACCCGAGACCCGACCGAGTCCACTTGCAACCTTGACTGGATTATTGGTGGATTAGCTTCGCGAACGGACCGAGTCCGAAATGTGGTCTGTTTACATCACAGTGTTCATTCCCTCCCCTTTCGCCCTATCTGTACTGTTTCGAGCGGCATCCGATTGCTGACACTTTTAAAAGGCGCTCTCGATCTAGGCTCCGAACATAGAGTTAAATACGTACTAGGTTTAGGTTTATATAACTCTATGGCTCCGAATAATTCGCGCGCGCTAATTGAAGTTACCCGAGATTCTGATGTCTCACTACGCCACTGCCTGTTCATAACCATGATAACCAGGAAATTTGTTTGCTCTTGCCCCTCCCTGTTACGCCCCGGGAAAGAAATGGTATACCAAATAACTATGGCAAATGCCTTCTTTCCTAATTCGGAGCTAAATGAAATATATAACTATCAGAGTAGTTGAGTAGTGTACAACGACACAATACAATGAACATAATCCTAACCATTGTCTGGTTACATAATATACCACTACACATATGCATATTATTATTTTTTTTGTTGCTATAGTTTGGTTATTTTAATACAAACAAACTACCTTACCAACAAGTCTTCGTCCTCAAAACATGATGATGTCTTGTATTTTATATATTGTTAGTAATCTCTTCATGTTTCTCTCTTTCTATTCAGTTCTCTCTCTCCCACTCTGTTTCTCACCCCTCGCTCTATCGCTCTTGCTCTTCCCTGACTTCTTATTTGATGTTCGCATCATTTAATGTATTCTTTTAGCCAATATATAATTCATGTATTTTTCTTGTAACATCGTTCTCAAGCTCTTAGAGCTTATCATGCTCCACTCATGTTATTAATGATTATACCAATATGAATGTTATCCAACGTTGAAATGATGTACATATCAATCAATAAATATATAAACTGCGGATACATTCCACGGCCCCAAGCCAACCCCCCCCCCCTCCATCTTTACGCCAGCGGTACTTTGTCTTTTGATCTAGAATAGTTTTTGTTGAACCGCAAGGCGCATATTGCAAGCTGTTTGCCAAATTGAACTGCCAACCCGGCGTTAAAAAACAGTAGTAACAACATTAGTAAATTTATAATAGATTAACACGACTAATAGAGATTCTTTATATTATCTTCCCTTCTGGCTCAATCGAGTCAGCTTACCGTTACATGCTATTGTCATTATCATTATAATCATTACTTTTATTACTGTCATCGATATATTTATGATTTTCCTCTTTTACGACCGTGATGTGGACCCATTCCCTGAAGGTCATTGTCTCACCATCAGCTTGAGTAGTTGAACTCGACTCTAGGTACGTAAGGACCTCTTCCAGGACATCCCGAGAAGCAGTTCCTCTGAAGTTCTTTGTATGGGTAAAGAAGTCCAGGAGATGGCGTCCATCTTTGGAGTTTTCGTCGAAGCATTGAGACGATGGGACGTGCCATGTACCTCTCTTGATCGTGTAAGGCAGTCTCAACTGCTTGAGAGACGTCAGTACGTCTCCGTGCGTCAAGGGAATTGGACGGAAGGCCCCGTGTTTGATTTGGATGTCAGCTAACTTGTACCATATACAATCATCTGCAACATAAAAAAAATGTATGTCTTGTTGATGTGGATATTGACTGTAGGTATTCTAATCATGAAATCATGGCACCTACAGAAAAGCACGAAAGACCGTTTTGATCGATAGAAAATTTCACGGTGGGTAATTAAAGCCAAATAGAATACAGCTGGGAAGGAGCTCCAGCCTGGGTCCCAGCCTCTCGAACCGGCCGCGGTGACAACGCTGTAGCTTCAACCTGTTCAACACGGCAATCCTATGGGGTGCATGACGAAAATGTAGGTAGCTTTTCTGAAAACTCACAAAACGCCACCCGGTTGTTATAACTTATGTCATGGGGTCCAAAGACAAAAAGTAAAATATTAACGTA
Organism: Lytechinus variegatus; assembly: GCF_018143015.1. Taxonomy (NCBI): domain Eukaryota; kingdom Metazoa; phylum Echinodermata; class Echinoidea; order Temnopleuroida; family Toxopneustidae; genus Lytechinus; species Lytechinus variegatus. The sequence goes on along the minus strand of NC_054744.1, from coordinate 34,241,943 downwards.
ATTTAGGTAGGCCTATATACCAGGGCACTAAAGTTGATGGGCTAGGCAGTCGGAATTAAGGCCCCCTCGAAAATGCTCCTCCCGTCGAATAAACTGACTCACCAAGCTAATGCGCGACCCTCAAATTACACACAAGATAGAAATATCGATGTGCCATAAAATCTGGCACGTTAGTTGGCTGGAAAATTTCAGTTGATTCTCCATATAGGTACCCCCCCAAAAAAAAAAAATATTAAAAACATAACTGTAGGATATACCCAAAAGTGAGCCATGCAGGGTTAATGTGTTACATGGTTTCATTTTTCGCAAATTTAGTTTTAGTTTAGTTTTAGTTTTAAATTTAGATTTTAGTTTTGAGAAATTTAAAAAATACTAGCTATGGAGGTATTCTTTGTAATGATGTAAATTTTGACTTGCGCCAAAGTAAGGCCTGACTGCAATGAATGAATCCAGATGCAAATGATGTAAAAATCCTTCTTGGGTTACTATAATGATGATGATAATAATAATTACTTCTTATTAAGCGCTTTTTTAAAGTTACAAAGCGCTGTACAAATGACAAAATAAGTTGAATCGATAAACAAAACTACACAAAAATAATGAAAACACTACTTGCAATATCATGGGGGGGTAAGCTATTCCAATATTTTGGGGCAAATACAGAAAATGACTATACATGTTTGCTAATCCATTTTCAATAAAATTAACTTGAGAATTGATACTACAATGTTTTTATTTAACAATAATACTATAAGTTACTGAAAAAGTGTTTTGAAATGGATTTTAATGCCTTGTACATCGTTGACACGATTGACATCTGGATTCATTATTTTTCATTTATTATTTGGTGCAAATTAAAAATTGTATCACTGCAAGGAATACCTCCTATTCATCCAAGCGTTAACACATATCACACAAATATGGTATCAAATTATTTGGAGGAACATATTCTATCAGGCCTTATGTAATATTTATGTGTTTATGACATATTGTTCCTTAAATTGGGGATTTGTAGGTGACTTTTTTTACTAACACAGTATAGTTGTAGCTCTTGAAGCACTTATAATCTAGGGAAATCAATTGAACTCCCTCTCTTCTCCCTCAAACACTCTATACCCCATATTTCCAACCCTCTCTATTTCTCTTTCGGTTTATTTTTTCTTGTATTCAATGTGCTAGCATTATATACCCTGGCTTCACAATCATCAACAATTAGTTACTGTTTCACGAGATTTTACGCCTCCTACCTTTAAAGGTGTTAAAGAAGTGTTTATTAGAAATTGATTCGAATTAGCGACATCATCTACCTAGACTTACCTGGCAGGACTGCTATGAATAACGTACCCCCTTCTTTCAAAGCGTGATAGAGCACACGGAGCGTTCTGCTGAGATCGTCAGTGTAATAAATAGAATGCACAAGATGAATGAGATGAAAACCTTCATCGCTGCCACCCATATCGTCAGAATCCAACTCTTCAACAAAGTTGTCAATGGTGTCGTTCCTCCATGTAAAGGTCACGTGAGGTAGGTCACCTTCGTGTTCCTTTACGCGTTCTTTGAATAGTTTTAGCTGGGACTTGGACGGTTCGAGGATGGTGTTGTGGATCTCGGGAAAATAGGGCAAAAGTTTTGATAACATCTTGCAGTCGACATCTCCTGGTAAAAACAGAAAAAAACACGCAAACAAAACATCATTATTGAAACGAGTTGTTTCTTTCTCTGTTAATCTGCCTGCGATGGCCCTAATTTGAATAGAAAAACACTGAACTTTTCCCGTTACAAGGGTAATTGGTAAGCTTCACTAAATATTCGAGTTGTATTATTTATTGTCTTCATTTAACGCTAAAGTAAAAAAAAAATGATGATAATATCACAAATGATATAAATGGCAGGCGTGGTTCTGGAGGGCTTTGGGGACGGAAGCCCCCTACACGCCCCCCCCCCCAAAAAAAAAAGAAAATCGCTGAAGCCCCCTCCAAATATTTCGACCACACAGAAAAAAAGCTAATCAATGTAATATGTATGGCGTCGATCCGTGACGTCATACTGTTCAATGCAAGTGGGGGGGATAGATCACCCCCCACCCTTGCACAATAGATTCAAAACGAAAATCGACACCCGTGCTCTCTTTTATTTTTCTTCTGTCTGATTAAGAAGTTTCTATGACTGGAGTTCCAACAGGCAACACATTTATTCAAGCAGCTTCTAAAGAAGCACAAAAGAAAGAAACGGCAGTTAAGACCTTTTTTGATGTCCGCCTTCGAAGCCGCCAGTTTCAGTGAAGAAATCCGAGGAGTGAAATTTTACGAATATCCATTTGGATCAATTTTCCATCTTTTATATTAATAAACAAACAGAAATTTGTTATTGATGACAAGACATCAATAACCAAGCACTATTACGCTGATATATTTGCTCAGATTATATCAATTTACCTTAATTATTAGATAAAGTAAGAATTTGACCTTTACTGAAATAGATTTTAACACTTTTCCGATGGTTTGCGGCAAATGAAAATTTCAAATGTGGTCGATGGAATATTGCTATTTATTATTGTACATGCCAGATGAGTGCCCGCACTTGCCCAGTCGAGGAAATTTGAGTCATATTTCAGGACATATTGCATAGTTTATTTTTGCACGCCTCCGAAATATGTACTACACATAATTACAACCAGACCAGATGCGGCGAAAAAGTAATTATCATCACAATAGCATATTTCTCTTTATATGCATGTATGACCTATAGCTGCGGAGTCTTGCGGGAATCATTCGTCTACACAATTGCAAGAGATGTTGAGCAAAGTGCATGCCTGACATACTTTCTGCTGGCGGCTTCGAAGCTTGTTCAAAGGGATTTTGTTTGCTGATACTCCGTCTCATTTAAACCTCCTTGGTCCAATTAATGCACAATATATCCTTCCAGGGCCTGGGTCCATGATCCTTCATAGCGGAGCCCTCTTTATGTGACTAGCCCAGATTTTCACCTTTTCTTCCTTCTCCTTTTTCTTTCCTGTATACGCTTAATGATTCCGGGGGGGGGGGGGGAGACTCACATATTTATAGACCAGTTCGTAGTTACTTCATGGGCAATTTTGGTCAAATGACCTTTCATTTCTTTCATCATGATAGGCAGATTTCAAAGCAAGATATTACGTAAGCTTGCCTTACATAGCAGGATGAAGAAATTGAATAGACCAGGTGACTAGAATAGCACACCAATGAACACTTAATGAAGGTATTTGTTGCATTCCTACTTTGAATGCATATCTTAGCATGTTGCACAATGTACTTGACAAACTGTGAAATACCAGTCGTTCGTGGAAGCATTGTTGTTTTTTGTGGATGTAAATGAAAACGACAATTCAAAAGAATATATGAATAATCAAGACATCAAAGTTGGTGCTTATCTCATTAGATTTTAAAGCACCATGTCACTTTAGTACAAATGACCTTCTTCTGATCATGCGTAGAATCTTTTGATCATGCGCAGAAAGGAACTACGAACTGGCTTATTGGTGGTACAGGGACGAGTAGCATCAGGCAGCCGCTTTGATGACTCCCCTTTTCAGACCTAATTTTCAGTTCTCTATAAATACTCCAAACGACAAAAGTTCCATATTCAGAAGCCACCCCGCTAGACCGGGGGCTGGGAGAGTTTATTTAGCTGATCATGAACAGGGTTGATGGGTCCCATCATGTTGTCATAATATCAGTGGTCAAGAAAACGTGTTGCCGCCGGATTATCCTGTACGGAAGGCCCATATTTCATTTTGTCGGGAAAATAGTAGATAAATACGCATTTTCATTATGATTTCGATTAGATTTTTTTTAAGATAGTAGAAATCAATTGAAATCGTTTTCTGGACAGTCCGGTTAATATTTTTTGAAAAATATGAGAATATTTATGCCCAAATTTCCATGTTTTGGGGCAAAAATGTTTATGTGCATTGATATCTCTTTGTTTTGTCATTAAAATCAACAACTCATGCAAAATATCAGCATTCAACACGAAAGAGGATAGTATTAACGAGAACATATACTTCACGACAGCAATTAATGTGTTAACTTGCTTAGATAAAGGGAAAATACCTCCAGATGTATTCCCCGGTAAAATGACACCACCATGAAAAGCAACCTCCGTCACTAGTCACACTAGTGATACCGACTTCAATGCGCTCGCTAGCTTGCCTTTAAAAAGAGTACAAAAGACTATATCGGTCTTGCTCGCCTTTGTTGGTGTGACAAGCACGCATGAAAGCATGCAATGGGCGAAGCGATAGAAAAGTGTATATTACATAAGTATATGGGTATGTGTGCAAAAGGCGTTTTCTACATATTAAAGTTCATGAAACCTCTTGGATAAAGATAGAGGAGGTGTTGTTTTGCATGTCGCAAAGCAATTAGATTTGGGCACCTTAAAGCACAGTCCCGCAAGAGCCCATCGAAGGCACCACACCCTTATCCGTAGCTTGACTATTAAAATATCTTGCATTTTGGAGCCCTCAATGTGGCAAAATGATGCTTTGGTATATGGTTGAAAAGCAACGTTTATTTTCTTGAAATAGTTTGAATACGAAAGAGAAGAATTCTCTCTATCAGCTACATATAAAGAAGTGAGGGCACAGCAAATCCTACCGACTCAGAGGGCTGCCCCAAGTCAACCAGCTCCCTTTTTCGTATTTTGCTAATTTCTTGGAAAATTTGCCATTTTGGAGCCACATTGAGGAAAAACTGTTTCTACTATGAAGTGAAGCAACTTTTATTGTTTTAAGCCGCTTGGAGACGAAAGAGTGGACTCAAGTTCTTCTATCTGTTATCAAATATTCAGCATTTTGCTCTGTGAATTTTTCTCTGTTTATTGAGATATGAATATTTCCAGCATGGAGCATCCCTTTAATTTACTTGGAGACAAAAGAGTAGCATTTATTCTATCAGTTACATATAAAGAAGTGCTGATATAGCAAAGCCTACCCCCGTCAGGAACTCCCTAAATCACCGACCCCTTTTCCGTATTTTAACCTTTTCGTTAGAAAATCTGCGAATTTGGAGCCCACATTGATGCAAAAAGATGCTACTCCTATAAAGCAAACCACTTGGACACAAACAAGTAGTATTTTCTCTATCTGCTACATTATATAAACGAAGTGCTGGCTAATTGAAGCCTACAGGGGCGGATCCAGCTTTTGCCAATGGGGGGGTGCGATTTTTTTTAACCCATATTTTCCCCGATCTGACGCTCAAAGTTGATTTTTATTTTCTTTGAAGGGGTAGTGCTAACAGTCACTTCTTAGCTTTATTCTCACAACACATAAATGAATAATGTCATATAAGCCCTAATTGAATAGTACGAGCGTGGGCTAATTTTTAACGTAAATTTCATGTATTTTGTCCTAAAAATTGGACATTCTGAGCAATGATTGTGATCGTGAACAAGCTGTGTGTTATTCAATAATTACTGCGAGCGCAAATCGCTAGCTGAAAACTTTTGACATTTTTACCTAAAATTTTGACAATCTAAGTACTTTTTGTAATCATATAAAGAATAGGTATATGACAACATTTCATGCGAGCGCGAAGCGCGAGCGAAATAATGAGATTAAGACCCCAAAAGGGACACACTATTTACGTTTCGTAAATCTAAAAATGATGACTAATTGGGTATTTTCCTACAATAATAATGCGAGCGCGATGCGCGAGAGAATTTTTTTTTTTGAGATTCTGATATGAAACTGGATAATTCAAACGCGTTTTGAATAAAGAACAAACTGCGTGTTTTTGAGATTCAGACCTAAAATCTGCATTCGAGATACATTTCTTTCATTATGAAAATCAATAAAACGAAGCGCGAGCTGGAAAAAAATGAAGTCGTTCTGAAGAGGGTCAATTTAAGCACTATTTCAAGCATCGTATGAAAATTGTGAAGTGGATATGGATCGTACTTGAATGATGCGAGCGCGAAGCGCGAGCCGATTTTTTGTCATCATAATTATGAAAATTGCTTTTTTTCCTATTCCTCTTCCTAATCGTGAGATGAAACTTGTCGATATCGATATTCCATTTTCAAAAAAGGAAAATTTCATTATCAATCTTAACGAGAGCTCGACATCTGTAGATATTAAGACCTAGAAACAGGACATTTTAAGCATTTTTAAAATACTGTTTTACAGCCTACTTGTGCACATATGCTATGCAGAGCTAATCGGCTGTTGGAGTGCAGGAGAACCATGTGCAGGAGAATGAATGTCTTGATGCCGCAGTTGCGGTATCGAGGTCTACCTACATTTTGTGAACTATTAAAATAATGCAGTGCCACTGTAACTAGGTCTAAGATCGGGCCGGCCGTTACGAGGCTGTAAATTAAATATGGGTATAATAATATAATACCTCCTTCTTACTCTTCTTGGATCCGCGCCTGGCAGGGGCGGATCCAGCCTTCGCCACAGGGGGGGGGGGGCTGAAATTTTTTTCAGCCATATTTTCCCCGATCGGCCGCTCGAATATGATTTTTTTTCCGGGATTTTTTGGTTTATTTGAAGGGGTAGTCCTAATGGTCGCTTTTTAGCTATATTCTTATGAATAAACAAACATTGAATACCAGAATCCTTATTTATATAAAGCGAGCGCGAAGCGCGAGCTACTTTTTGTGGAAATATTACGTATTTTTCCTATTTTTTTTCACATTCTGGCCAATGTTTTGAATCCTGAAAAAGATGTGTATGCAAATGAATAATTACTATGAACGTGATGCACGAGCAGAAATAAAGTGATGGAAAAGGTGTTGAAGACTTGCTTGCAGTTAGCCAAGAAGACGTTACATGTTTTAAAATATCAAATAATGCGAGAGCGAAACGCGATTTGAAATTTTTTGACATTTTTACCTAAGGTATGGAAATTCTTAGCTCTTTTTGTAACTTAACAGAATAGGTATATAACTAAACTATTGATGCGAGCGCGAAGCGTGAGCATTTTTTGAGATTTAGACCTACTGAAGTTTTGTAAATCATGAAAATGATAAGTGGAGATCTTCCTTACATTAATAATGCGAGCGCAGAGCGCGAGCAGAAAAAAAAATTATTTACGTTTTGAACTGATCGAAAACGTACCTCTTATGGACTTCTTGCACTTGGCCATGAAGACGTTACATATTTCAACGCGAGCTGAAAAAAATTGACATTTCTAATAAAAGAATGTAAAATTTTAATCAATTTTTGTAATCGTGAACAGGATATGTATATTAATTGATGCAAGCGCGAAGCGCGAGCGGGAAAATTTCGAGATTTAGATCTAAAAACGGGACACTCTATTATGTTTCGTAAATCATGAAAAGAATGAGTGATAGGGGATCTTCCTTCAGAAAATTGTTGATATTGTGATCTGAAACTGGATAATGAATTAAATAGAGAACAAGTTGACTATCTGAATGAACATGCGCACGTTTCACTTTAGACCTAGAATCTAGGCATTCTAAATACATCTTTTATCATGAAAATCAAGGCGAGCGCGAACCGCAAGCTTAAATTATTTGATATTCCGATCTGAAAAGAAAGAGTCAATTTCAGCTCTATATTTCAAGCACTTTGTAGGAAAATTGTGAGGTGGATATGGATCCACATTATAAAGAGCATATGTTTTTTAATTGTTATTACTTTGATTTTTAACATAGGACCGGGACTTCGTTAGGACATGCATATGAAAATGATGACTATATCTTCCTATTCCTCTTGCTAAGTGCGAGACGAAACAAAATTAGGAACAATTTGATTATTAAATTAATATCTTATTCATTAATGCCTAATAAGGGAGCGAAATGTGATATTACGGCCTGGAAACTGGACATTTCAAGCACTATTATAATTATAAATAGGATGCATCATGTTGACATATTTTAACCATTAATGAGAGCGCAGATCGCGCGCCAAAATTGTTAATAAACTGTCATGAAAAGAGGATTTTAAGCATTTTGTTGTATAATCAATATTGAGACATACATAACTCGCCAATCAAAATGCGAGCGTGCAGCGCTAGCTGATACGTTTTGACAATCAGACCTGAAAAGGGATATTTTGGAACTTTATGGAATACAAGAAAATAATAGGTACCTGATAAAATTTGCGAGCGCGCAGCACGAGCAAAATGTTAATATTCAGACCATAAAACTGACATTTGTACATGTCACGAGCGAAACTGCTCTAATTAACTTATTAATCTACAGGCTACTTAACCACCCTGAATAAAAGACCAAAGGATATTCAAGATATAAATGAAGTGATCAATTTAATGTCACAAAATATAATAAGTCGTTTACATTGAATCGTTGAGAACATAAGTATAATTGCAAACAGATATTCAATAATTCATTTCATATAGAGAAGGAGTATAATCATCATTGACTGTCCCAAGTTTATGGGAAGAGATTGATCTGGAAATAGGCCTTTAAATTATGTTACCGAAAATCTTGGAAAGTTTATCAATTGCTTGATCAAACCTTCAATCGGGTAAATGCGGAGTTCGAAAACAGAAGAGATCGACAAACCACGACGACTACGAAGATTGGACGATTATGACGAGGAACAAGTATGCCGATGATCGACGACGACGACGAAGAACACGACTGACGTCATCAGCGAAGACACGTGCCCTTGAAGAATGAAGAACAAGAGTTGAGTTGAAGTTCTAACTTGGAAGAATTACGGTCGAGTCCGACGAACAGTAGCTTCGGCTGACTGAAGTGAGTCATTCCCCTCGAATGACATTGTGACTCATGACCTGGACATAGAGGGTAGGTGCTACCCTGACCTACGTTGACTCTACATTGACCCTGGGCTGACCCTAGGTTGACAGCCGTCTAAAATAGGAATAGACCAAATACTTAACAGCAAAGGCCCTAACAATATTCTATTCACAAAGATATCAGCTTATCAAAATTAGCTTTCATATTTATTATCAAAGTAAATGAATAACAAGCTTCTATTAGCATGAGCTTTCTGATAGTCAAGAAAATACATAAATGTTGAGAAATCTAATATAATTATTTCTCTCTGAATCGTAGATCAATTATATAATTGACTTTAACAGACTTCAAAAATACAACTTTGTTCATTTTAGTAAGGATAATTATATTCACATTGAAGACTGGAGTAAGATGTCATTTGGTGACAAAATGAGCAGAATATATATATATGTAAATCTGTCTTTCTTTCTGAAAACAGGCATGCCATATTAAGCATAAGAATTGTATTAATATTAAAACGTACGAACCAAACATTACTTACAATTCGGCATCGAGTAGAAAGGAACCTCCCCGCACTGGGTAGGGTGGCACACGCCCTTTTCCTTGGTTAGGAAACACCCCAAATTGGACCTTCTTCTCCGAAATCAAAAGTGAGAGTGAGCTGGCTTGGCTTTTCTTGCCAGCACACCAAACAGAAATATGAAACACAAAGAGTCTGTAATCCTATACACCTGTTAAACCATAGTCTACTTATTATGACAACCCAGCCTGTTAAAATACCTGGCAACCTATCATGCCTACAGTTTAGTTATTAAGGTATGCAGTCCACATCTGTACATGGAGTTTAACAAAAGAGTTTAACAAAACATGGACTTTAACAAAAGGGTTATCTAATTTTGAATAAGATCCTACAGTACAGAACACTTTAAAAATCAATTTGTAAATCACATAAAAGAATGAAATTTCAATTTCCTAGGTAAAATATGTTTTGTACATTGACTTCCAAACTTCCAAACCATATTGAATAAAATATGAAAATTACCTAACAGGCAATGCGAGAGCGAAGCGCGAGCGAAAATTTTATATAGTGACATGAAAGATCATTTTCACTTTCCAAGTCTTCCCCTCATCTAATTTTATTCACTCGTCTTCCTCCTCTTTTTTCCTCCTCTCTTTTCCCTCCTCTGTTCCGTTTTTTTTCTTTCTTTCCCTTTTCCCCCTCGCCCCCCCCCCCGGATCCGGCAATGTAGACTCTCATTGGGCCCATGCAACGCTTTCTCTCGATCTGATGCTGGATACGCGCCTGGGGTGGTATTCTGAAAACGTTCTTATCTTTGTTCTTATCTTTTATCTTATCTCACTGAGATAAGAAGACGCTAAAATCATTGCAAATCGGTATTCTGAAAATCTTCTTAACGCGTTCTTATCTCTGTAAGGACTGCCCCCTTCTTATCTCCAACACGCCTATTTTTAAGATTTTACCAATCAAAATGCGCTTTATATTGGCAGTTTAACCAATAGAAGCGTTCCTTATGTGAAGAGAATATCATGGGCGCTGCGCGCTCACCGTTTCTGGCGCATTGCGCGAAATAGGCATTTTATACGCAATGACTGATTTTGTTATTTCGAGACGTCCACGTGCAAAAAAAAGTAAGAAAAGTAAATAAAGCAGGTACGAATAAAGAACAAAATATGAAGAAAGAAAGTAAGTAGGTATGAAAGAAAGAAGACAGAAAAGGGTCAGAATGAAGCAGAAAAAAAAGATGAAAGGGACAAAGCAGAAAATAATGAAAAAATGAAGAGTAAACGAAAGAAAGTAAGCAAAAAGAATTCAAAAATAAAAAGAAAGAAAATAGAATGAATAAAAGAAGGAAAAGGAAGAAAAAATAGAACAATTATCAATGATAAAGTGAAGGAACAAAAATGAAGAAAAAAAAAGAAATTAACTAAAAGGAATACACACCAAAATAGAAAAAGGTCAAACTAATATAAGATAAAATAAATTAGCAAGGAACCGAAAAAGAAAAAAAAGTCTAAAAAAAACGAATGAAAAAAAGTTAGAAAAAAATAAAAAGAGAAAAAAGGGAATAAAAATGTAAAAAGTGAAGGAAGGGAGAAAAAAAAGAAAATTAAACAAAGAAATAAAGATGAGAGAAAAAAATGAAAGGAAATTTTACGCAAATATGAAGACTACAAAAAGATAAAGAAAGAAAGGTAAATTCATAGAAAAAAGAAATAAGGAAAGAAAGAAAAAAAAAAGAAAGAAAGAAAGAAAGAAAGAAAGAAAGAAAGAAGAAAGAAAAAGAAAACGAAAGGGAAAATAAAAAGTTGGGAATAAAAAACCGAAAAAAATCAATGGAAAGAATAAAGAAAAAGTTAATAGAAGAAAGACAGAGAGAAGAAAGAAAGTAAAGAAAAATAGTAAATAAAGAACGAACGAAAAAAGAATGAGCAAAATAAAGAAAAAAAAGAAAGAAAGTAAAAAAAGACACAAAAGTGTCAGAAAGCAGAAATAAAAAAATAAGAAAAATTAAGAATTATTAAAGGGAAGGAAGAAAAAGGGGGAAAATGAAATGAATGATTAAAAAAAGGAAAAGCATGTATAAAAACGAAAGAATGGAAGAAAAATAAAGATTACAAACAAGTGAAGGAAGAAAGAAAGAAAAAAAAGAAAGAAAAGGAAGAGAAACGGGGGAAAAGCAGAAAAAAGACTCAGTAAAGAAAAAAAAGAAAGGGATAAAACGAAAAGGGAAAATAAAAAAGGAAGAAAGATGAAGTATAAATGAAACAAAGCAAAAAAAAACAGAAATTAAAAGATTCAAACAGAACAAAAGTAAAGATATAAATGAAGAATGAAAGAAAAGAAGAAAGACAGACAGATAGGAAGAAAGACAGACAGATAGAAAGGAAGAAAGACAAACAGATAGAAAGAAAGAAAGACAGACAGACAGATAGAAAGGGAGAAAGACAGACAGATAGAAAGGAAGAAAGACAGACAGATAGAGAGGAAGAAAGACAGACAGATAGAAAGGAAGGAAGAAAGACAGACAGATAGAAAGGACCAAAGACAGACAGATAGAAAGGTGAAAGACAGACAGATAGAAAGGACAAAAGACAGACAGATAGAAAGGTAGAAATACAGACAGATAGAAAGGAATAAAAAATGGAAAAGAAAGAAGGGATAGAAAAAAGAGACGGGCAAAATAAAGGGTGAATGAAATAAATGGTGGGAGGAATACTTGTGGGTACTTGTTACTACTAGAGGCCATCGATTTTGAGCAAGAAAAAACGCGGACATCGTGAGATGTGATAACCCTCTAGCTATCTTAAATATTATCTTAAATATCGTGAAAGATAAGAAAGAAAAAAGATAAGAACGTTTTCAGAATACCACTTATCTACATTCTGTTCTTATCTTTTAGCGCGCTTTGGTATTATATGCGCGAGTTGTAAATTTACGCGCTCAGCATTGGGTGGAGAGCAAGATAAGAACAAAGATAAGAACAAAAGATAAGAAAAAGATAAGAACGTTTTCAGAATACCAATTTAAGAAAGTGACGTAGATAAGAACAAAATTAAGATAAGAACGTTTTCAGAATACGTTTACCTGCTCCGCTTCCAATGCTAAGGACACGCAGAGGTTCCTTCGGTGTAATCATGTCAGAAAGCCTTTGAACGACCTCTTCTTTGAACGCCTCTTCGCTCCAATTTCCAACTGGCCCACATTTTTTGGCGTAGCGAAGGAAGGTCTGATGAGCAGTACAATAGTAGTCCAAGTCTTCCAAAATATATGTAAGACAGGCCATCTTAAATTCTCAACCACCTATAACACACTACCATCAATTCCATGAACCTATCCAAGGAGGATTATTCTAATGTTACAGGGTTTGTTCATTGTTCATCCATGGAGATTCTTTTGCCGAAAATCATTGGCGTGGGCGCAGAAGATACTATTACATAACATTCGTATCGAATTCGTACTCTTATTCAGAAGACGCAAGCGGATCGTCCTTCATATAAAGGTTTTAAAATTGAATTTATTTACTGTTAATTATTATCATCATCTCGTTATCGCCGAACATCTTTTCAACTCTAACTATCCTTTTCACTTCTAGAATGTATTCCATCATGTGATAAGACAGCCATATTTCCAAAAATCGACTTATTATTGTATCTTCACGGCAATAATTAACATGTATATCATCCAACGGTTCTTTTCATCAATGAATCTACTGTAACCTATTTCTACACTTTGTTTCAATTTGCTACGAAACTACATTACCCTTTTCATGTGATTTTTCAAGGTGTAAACTTTTAGTGAGCTAACATTTCATCATGACGACTAGCCAAGTCGAATACAGAAACCGTTGTCATTCAAGCAGTCGAGCCGCCCTTTCACGCGGTAAAATAAGTCGTAATTTGAATGATTCCAGTGAAAAATAAGGCTAATGACGAATGTTTAGCACGTGTGAAACCAAACTAGAACATGATTAGAATCATGAACGCTAATCACAGTCACGATAAAAATCGCAATCATCATTACAATGATGATTCAAGATTCACGTGTGAAAAGGGCCAAACATTATTTACAGATTGCTTTATTTTTCTAATGAAAAGGGAATCGATAACAAATTTTTTTCAAGCGAATCGAGCGATTAGAGGATGGTAAATCCAAATCCTTCCAATCGGGCCTATCAGAGCGTGTTGAGTACAATGCTGGAATGATCATAGAGAAGCTAAAATTGAGTCTCGGATAAAAGAAATTATAGGTCTCAATAAAAATGTTTTCCGATCAAGCCACGACCATCAACAATCTCCGACTAGAGATGAATGAGATGGAACAGTGTTTTCAGGAATTTCGAAAACCAATGAATTGATAAGCCGTATTGAAGGAATGGGTGTGCCACTAAAAGCCCCTTTCACAATACGTAGTGCGACTGCTAACAACCGTTGCGATTCTGAACAACATATATTTTTGTTTTGTTACAATATTCATTAATTATTTAGTTCAAAATCAAAATGATGGTACATTGCAAAATATTACACTATCAATATTAACAAAACACTGTTCACAAAAGACAAATAATTATCCATATTACAAATAATCGTAAAAAATATCATAGTATTAACATATTCATATACAGTGGAAAAAATCAGTAAAAAAATGTGAATATCAACCATTTATAACCAATATAAATTCATAAAATTATACAATAGTTTTGCAGAAAATTCCTTGATCAACCTTAATAAAAACTGAATGAAATTTATAATATAAACAAGTGGAACGCCTCTGTCAGTCTCGCCTGCATTACGCAATTCGATATAGTGGCAGCGCTTCATTTGAAAAACAGTTAATGAATAATTATTGATAGAAGACAAGATTAAAAATAATAAAACATTATTTCCATTGACCCCAAATGATCTTTAAACATGATCATGTGACCTAAGGCTTTGCAAATCTATCATTCATACTTGATTACCCTTATGTCGATGTTTCTTAAGCGAGTACCATAAATTTCCTATTCAACACATACTCCCAACACGGCCAGAGTTCATTGACCTTTAAATGACATTTGACCTTGGCCATGTTCCTGAAACACACACAGTTTGTTCCGGGATATACTGCTGCTCTTATGTCCAAGTTTCAAGAAATAAATCCATAGACATTTAAAGTTATGATGACGATTCCACAAATACCCCTAACATTACCAAAGTTTGTTGACCCTAAATGACCTTGGACCCTGATCATGTGACCTGGAATTAGCACAGGATATTCAAGGATACTTGATTGCTCTATGTCCAACATGTCCAAGTTTCAAGAACTAGATCAATACAATTTCAAGTGACCTTTAACCTTAATCATGTGACGTGAAACTCAGGCAGTATTTTAAGTGATACACTATCACCCTTATGTCTAAGTTTTATGAACTAGGTCCATGTACTTTTGAAGTTATGACATTTTAAAAACTTATCCTTGGTTAAGATTTCGATATTGATTCCCCCAACATGGTCTAAGTTCATTGACCCTAAATGACCTTTGGCCTTGATCATGTGACCTGACACTCAGGAAGGATATTAAGTAATACTTGATCACCCTTATATCCAACTTTCATGAACAACTAGGTCCCTATACATTGTAAGTTATGATGACATTTCAAAAACTTAACCTTGGTTAAGATTTCAATGTTGACGGGCCGCCGCACTGTTGGGCCGGGGCGAAACAAAAGTGCGCCAAAAGTCATTTTGGGCAATTTCAGATTTTTAATTTTTGTCATTCCCAGCTGAAAGGCAACACTTTGAAGAATACTTCAGCAAAAATATTTCATTCGGGAATTTGCATAAAGGTTGCTAATTTCCTGCCTAAAATCGTAAAATGTGACATTTCACATGAGATTTTTTTATGTAGGAATCTGACATGGCACCCACATAATCCTAATTATATATTTTTTTTTTCTTGTGAAAGGGTTCAAAGTAGATTTAAAAAACACATTTCAGGAGGTTTATAGGATAAATATTCCTCGAAATAGGCGGATAATCCATTTTTTTGCATTTCCATTAGAAAAGTATAGATTTCCGTGGATTTCCGTTTAAATTCTATCATCTTCATTTTGCCAGAATGTATAAGCTTTAAGTTGATACCAAATTTAGCTGCCTGTTTTGGCCCGTTTTCATGTAAGAGCCGATTTTACTTGACACAACACCCCCAAAACCTGTTCAAAAACGGTCATTTTTATACTGCGCAGTCATCGCAGCACACCGTGTGGGTTGTACATTATCGTCCTACAAGGCGAGGCGGACGATTCCCTTTCATGCCATGAAAATGACATGAATTCCTGGCATAATGCAAACAAAATAAAGATTGATAACGCATATAATGGCTGGCTGCCCCTCTTCCAGAGATAAAAGCTACTTGTAGAATAATTTCAGTCAAAAACCCTCCGCATAGTAAAACATTCGTGGTGTTATATACTCTGCGTTTTACACAGTCTACACCGCTTGATAAAGCACGGTTAATATTTTTCAGATTTTTAAGTATTTTGTTATCTTATGATCATTCTTATACCATACAATTTTTTCAGAATCTCATACACACTTTTTAGGCATTTGAGAAGTAAAAACCAACATTCACTCTGGTCAATCTTAAAGTAATATAAAAAAAATTATACTGCACATTGTTTAGCGTAATTTGTCTTTACACAGATAGGTTTAAGTAGCCAATCAAAATTTGGTGTCAAATTGACGTCAAATCGGCTTTAAATTATGTTCAGTCGATTCTACGCCCAGAATTACCTTTAATCAACATGTTAAAGTAAAAATATAACCCGGAATATAATTTTGGCGCACTTTCAACTCATTCTGGCCCACTGTGCGCCGTCGCCGTCGGGAAAGCGGCGCCTATAGTCTCGCTCTGCTATGCAGGCGAGACAATAATTAAACGAAAAAAAAATAATATTGAGACCAAGTCCGGGACCAAGTGATCGCGAACGATCGCACGAGCAATTGTGAAAGCCCCTTATTGTATCCCTAGACCCCAAAATATCCAATCTGGAATAAAATGATTGAAAATGGTTTTTAAACTGATTTGAGTAGGTATGGGTGTCAACATTTCCCCCCCCCAAAAAAAAAGAAAAAAAAATAGGAGAAATATGGGTTGGGAAAAGTGGTTTTCCAAGGTCAAAGGTCAATGACCTTTTCATATATACTGTATAATGGTATCTCTGAGATGGAAAGGTGCAGGTTGGTTATGATGGTGTCAAAATGAACAAATTCTTACCACATAATTCTTATCAAATAAAATGAAATAAAGTACCTAGACCGATACCTATACATTCACCGATATATTCAAGGTCAAAGCAATTCAAAGGTCAATGACCCTTTTTTACATTATATACCATACTGTATATTGGAATCTCTGAGATTATAAGGAACAGACTGGTGATCATGGTGTCAAAATGCACAGATTCTTACCAGAAAATTAAATAAAATGAAATTAGGTACCTAGAATGCACATTCACCCATAGAATTTAAGGCCATAGCTCCGTGACCTTTTACACATTAAATACCATGTTATATAATGGTATCTCTAAGATAAAACGGCGCAGGTTGGTGTTCTTGGTGTCAAAATACACAGATTCTTACAGGAAGATCAAACAAAATTAAGCACCGAGAATGCACATTCACCTATAAAATTCAAGGACAAATGTCTATGTCCTTTTCAACATAACTAATAATGGTATATCTAATGCCACCAAGTAACTGATTTTTGGAAAAAGGTTCACTTTTTAATATTAGATTGGTCTCGAAAAGACATTTACTTAGAAGAAAAGATTATTGTAATTGGTTTTAAAATCAGTGAGTCTAAATTTGATTTGATTAACCTATTATTAATTTATGCACAATATGCTGTGTACAAAGTATATATGCTAAATTACTTCAAGAATAAATTGTTCAATAGTCAAGCAATTTGGATGGTATTTAAAAGTGATTTCAGGAATTCTGTTCAGTGGAAATACAAAAATAAGAAAGATGTTTTAGAAGAACTTGAAAAGTTTCTGTTTTAGATACTCTTACCATTTCTGCATTTGTATTTACTCCTTCTTTTCTATACCTGTTGATTAATTTTGTATACATGTGACTATATCGTTATTTTGATTTTATGAAATAAAGTACCTCAGAAGAGGAAAAGAGAAAAAAAATAATAATGGTATATCTGAGATAAAACACCGCAGGTTGGTGATCTTGGTGCCAAAAAAGCAAAGATGTGTACAAGAAGATTAAACAACATGAACAACACATAAATAAATATAAAGAATAAACTTTCATCCTTGAAATCCGAGATCAGGGGATATATATATATAATCTGTATAGCATAAAAATAGCCAAAAAAATTATCCTTTGTGTTCCTATTTCATTTGTGAATAATGTAAATAAATATGGCTTATTTGTAATGAAAACATGGAGGTTTCATAATTTCAGTCTGAATGAAGGTCGTGGAGAACGTATTTAGGGGTCCGAGGTCAATGAACTCTTCCCGAAATACCAGTGGAAATTACATAAAAAAAGGTTGATAACCAAATACTACTTCTTCATATACTGCGATGCGTTGCCAAAAGCAATGAAAAAAAAAATGAAATCAAGTATATAATTTGAAATGATTTTTATCTTAAGTAGCAACATTTAATGCATCATAATATCTGCATCAAGGTTGTCATGTCTTTTTCTCTCCAGCGATAGGCCACTCACCTCAATGCTATAATAAATACTATATTTTAGCTTAATCTTCTGAAAATGGATAGGATAGGTCTAACTCTCATGTCACAGCTAACATCATCTGAGAGCATTTGCATTTCCAAAAAGCAGAGGGATGATGATGAAGATGATGAAATGAAGGTTATCATTAGAGCTGTAGCTTCTGTAATAGTAAATGACATTTATCTCAACTTCAGCAAAGATGAATTCCCGTATTATTATTAATTACCTTTCATTGCAAGCTGCCAGAATGCTACTGCTGCAGGACAAAGCTTCATATCTGCTCTCTGCCGTACGTCACCCATGATGCTATTTCTACTATAGGTATCAGTTTGTACAAGGGCCATGAATTTAGTCCAGAACAACCGATTGCTATCAATCACAACTTAGGCATATAATATTGAAATTCAAAAGGAGATAATAACTTACAAGTACACGTCCATTGACCTAACAAAACTCCTACAGCACCACTTCCAGTTCTTGATAATCAAGCTGTGCAACATATCAGTAATAATATAGATCCTTGATTGATATCCCTTGACAGAACGTTAGGCTTCCATTAAATGGGCCAGATCAAAGTCCCGTAAATGTCAAAAGGTTTTCGAAAGTTTTATTACTCTTTGCTGAAGTTGAGACACTTATCTTCATTTACCATGACAAAAGCTGCAGCTCTAATGTTTGCCTTATTTTAATTCTTCATCATTGTCCCTGGCTATAGGAAAATGTTCTCGGATGATGCTTGCCATAAGAGTTAGGCCTATCCTTTCCATTTACAGATTAAGTTATATTTTATACTATTTATTATAGCATTTGAGGTTATAGTGACCTATTACTACAGAGAAATTAGTACCTTGATTTAGATTATAACATACATATCTAAATTCTGCTAATTTAGACAACTTCACCATTTCAAATTCTATCATAAATGATTTTTTTAAAAACTTTTGGCAATGCAGTACTACAATATATATTGAAAAGTGATATTTGCTCTCAATTTCACCTCGAACTTCAATTTTTACATCATCAGTGGTCAAGGGTTCAATTAGTAAATTTGTGATTATTTTCCACGCAGGTCAGCAACGAGGTCAGTCTTTTTCCCATCATAATCCCTACACCTATTTCGCCAAGTAGCTACTATTTAGCGGGTATTTTCTTTTGGGGAGATTACGCGTAGTTTGCTTTCACATTACCAAAAAAACTGGTATTTTCTGATCGGGGTAAATTTCCTGATCAGAGAATACCTGGAACTGACGAACTTCGAGGCGGTCTGAAACCATTCCCTGACGTTATTGACATAGTTGATTGACATCTAACCCCTAAATATATTTTTCATGGCCATAAACATCCACGTTTTCATTACAAATAGCTATCTTTCTTTCTATTATTCACAAATAAAATGAGAATGTAATGGCTTAATTTCTTTTTTGGGGAATCATGCATGGATGTATTAATATTTATTAACTTTTGACCTTTGACTTTGGATATCAAAGGTGAAGGATTATTCTTCAATTATTTTGTGCCTTTTTATCTTCTTGCAAAAATTGCTTTTTGAACCAAAATCGTTTTATCTCAGAGATACCATTATACGATATATAGCCTATGTAAAAAGGTCATTGACCTTTGACCTTGAACTTTATGGATTAATATGCATTCTAGGTGATTAACTTGATCTTTTTGACCTTCCTGCAATCTGTGCATTTTGACACAACGATCACCAACCTGTACCTTTTCATCACAGAGATACCATATAGTATATGATGTAAAAAAGGGTCATTGACCTTTGAAAGGCTTTGACCTTGAATTTCATGGGTGAATGAGTATTGTAAGTACTTGATTTGATTTGATTTAATTTTCTTGTAAGAATCAGTGCATTTTGACACCATGATCACCAACCTGTAATTTTTTATTTGGGAGATACCATGATACAGTATATTTAAAAAGGTCACTGACCTTTGACCTTGAAAAAAACACTTTTTTTTGGGGGGGGGGTAAATGTTGACACCCATACCTAATCAAATCAGTCAAAAAAACATTTCCAATAATTTTATTCCATATGGTTACTAATTACGGGAGACTATTAAGTGACAGAAGCGCACGCAATTCTGATTTGCACGCAGAAAAGTTCAAAACATTTTTTGCGGGTGAGTTGCGGGTGATTGCCCGCAACTCACCCGCAAAAAAATGTTTTGAACTTTTCTGCGTGCAAGGCTTACACGGAACGATGTGACAGGACCTTAAACACCGTAATTGTGATGAGGTTCCTTGAAACGCAGAGCGCGTAACAACTGTTCTGATAAAGCCACAGTAATTGTGCTGCATTACTGTAGAGCACTAAGAAATTTCTGATAAAGTAGATGTTAAGCGATAAATAAGAAATTATAAATATATATTTATTACCATTACATATATGCAAATGTGTTCTTATGATTTCGGAAAAAACCCGAAAGAATAATGTTTATTACATACAATTCACATTCATTCTTGTGTTCATGTGTTTGTGAATAACCACCACGCAAAGTTCTATGCTGCCAACACGGCGCACGTAGCGCGTAGTCGTTGGTGCTTTGAGGATGGAGCTAGCAAATATTTACCACTACACCACTGGCTAATATTGGCAAAAATGGTTGGGTTGATCATGGACCTACTCAGAGTAGTAGGACCATGGGTTGATGATTGGGTTGATGGCAATGGTTATAGCTTTATCTCGTCTATGACAAGACAATTCACCATTCAAAATTATCTTGCTTGCTGGATGTTGTAGGTTTGAGTCTTCTATATCTTTTGCTCGATTGGTCGAAGCAATATTTCATGGATCTAAAAACAAAACATAAGTAAAAAAATATATATAATAGTATTACAATGCATTTAGCGCAGATACTCAGGGACAAAGCCCTTCAGAGCAAATTAATTTCACCCGTAAAATGGCATGTTCATACTTTAACAGTGAATACATATTTTGTCTGTCAGATAGCTTTCTTTTACAGCCGCAGGTAAAACTGGCTTTCCGAAATTTTTTGTAGCCAATTTCACATGGTTGACCTCGCAGATATTAAAACAAATCTCACAATACACTCTAAATTACAGGGATTCAAAATAAGTCCACATGGACTGTAGTTAGGGACCAATCGAATTCCGGATTTAGCTTGAATCCTTTAAGATTCATTTTTAAATCTCGAAAGATTTAAATCTAAATCATTTGAGATTTAAGCTTAAGTCTTTAGGATTAAAAGTAAATCCAAAAATCGATTTGTCCCCAACTACAGTCCATCTGGACTTATTTTAAATCCCTGTAATTTAGAGTGTAGATTCCATAAAATCGTTGTCGTGAGAAAAAACTTGGCTTGAAAATATTTGATCGTTTTGTTTTTGTTTAATTACTTTATTCATGGGCTATGTTTGTACATACCCCTATATACTCATTGGCGACTTCAGGTAGGGGGAAATCCAGCCTGTGCCCCCACCTTCCCTTGAGCGCCATAAATAATATTAATTTGTCAGTGGAAAAACTCGTTCAATATTGAACAATTGTTGTTTTGTTTTTTGTTTTTGGGGGAGATATTTTTCTCCTTACATAAATGAAGAATTTCTGTATTGTTCCTCCTAATTTTCACTGAAAAAATGCCCTTTTTGGAAAATCTTGAATCTGCCCCAGCCTCTACACATGCAAAAAGGCTCAATTTTTCCATGATGTAGACAAAACGGAGAAAACGGGAATTCGGGATGAACGTGCGTGATATTCGCATAATTACACAGACAATTTTGTATTTTAGGCTAAAACTTACTAATTGCGAAAAAATGTACGAACATCAAAATATCAAACCTAATGATACAAAAATCGTGTCTTAATAAAAAAAAACCTGCGTAGTTATATACAGTATTTAACATGCATTCGCTTAGCTTTATATCTGCATACTGCGCAATGCGTAAATGATAAAATCTTACTTTTTCGTTAACACGTTTTGCATTCATTGTATCACACGGTTTTAATCTTATGCATGCCACCGATGAACATGGAATCGAAAACCAAGGAATTTGCATATTAGAAAATGGAAAACTTGGGAGTAGGAACCAATGTCTCATACTGATATGTCCAGTACTTAATAGTCATAGTCAATACAGACCTCACATAGAAGGTAGAATGTTCCGAAAGTGAGACTTACTTCTTCTTTAAATTCACTATGGCTTTAGTCGGTATAAAAAAAACCGGAATCAACTCTCAATTTCACTTAAAGATTGTTCAACTGTATCCTGTTTCCAAAAAATGTGTAGGGCCCACTTAATGGAAAATTTATAAATTACCATGGTTTGTGTGTGTGTGTTTGTACATTTATATATCTGCTGATAAAATTTGTGTTTTCTTAGTTTTCTGTTACTGATTGGTTATGTCAATGCTATTGTTTTGGGGGCCATTATCTACAAGCAGTTTGATTTTCTATGGTCCTAGCCATTTTGTGTACCATTTGTTGCCTAATTATGTACACTGTTTGATTTGTATATACACATTTTATGGTTGAATAAAAAAATTGAATTAGAATTGAATTAAAAGGTATAGGCCCGTATTCTGAAGTTGAGTTTAACTTAAACCCAGGCTTAAAGTTGTGGTTTAAATATGGACAGCCAATTGTTACATAAATCACTATAACAGTAGAGATGTAATATTTCAACTCATTTGGCTCTCAAATCATTAGTAATTCTCTAGGGAGTATAAATATATGATTGCCGTCACCATCGATAAATCAGGAAAGAACACACGCAGTAAACATAAGAAACATGCAACTTAAAAAAAAATGACACTTTTGACTTCCCATAATAATATTTTAGCACAGAGTTAGACCATGGTGTAAGGTTTAACTTGACTTCAGAATACGGGCCTCTGTGATCAAGTTCATATATAACTTCCAATTCATACTGATATTACTGTAAAGCCTTGGTCAATATGAATATAAACAATCCTAAAATGTCATACCTGAAGATAAGAAGGTTGCTGTAGAACGTGAATGACCTGATTGGCGACATCTTCTGCTTTGATACTCTAATAAAGAAAATGAAAATATGTCAAATGTTGCACATATCACTGTAAAACCTGTGGTGTTAAAACTGACACCAATTGGTGTTAATAGAGGACCACACCCCGAGGTGTTAAAATAACACCCTAGAGATTGAACATAACACCAGAGTGTAAATGTAACAATCATAGGTGTTGTAATAACACCTATAGGTGTAAAAATAACACAATTTAACACCGTTGTAAAATAACTGTGGTCCTCTATGTACACCGGCTAACACCACAATTTTTGCTGTGATAAAACACAAATCCATTTCCAACACAAATAATAAATGTTTAGGAAGTAATATATCATTACTTGCTTTATCGATTGCTTAAAGTTTGATTTAAAGCAATAAAAATTAGCATAATTTGTGTATTCCACAAAGCGCTATCCTTGGCACATTATCACAAACAGTAAATGATAATCAAAACAAAGTTTTCGATAATAATAGGTACTCCCTTATTTACCTTACCCCGCATCTAGTCAAATCATCAAGTAATATCATTATCAGAATGATTTTTTTTCCCCTCAAAAATATCAAGAAATTCTACGAACATCAATACAAAATGAATTTTAGCCAGATTAACCCGTCACCATTGTAATTGAATGGTTAAACAAACCCACTGGATGTGTGTCGTAGAATGTACACTCTGCAGGATCTTGACGTGCTTTCCTTGCTGCCATTTCGGTCTTTACCACACCGGGTGAGATACTCTGCAAGCGTATAAATATAGAGTGAAAATGCATTAGACCCAAATCACTAAATTAATAATATAAAAATTGGATTCCATGTCATTATGCTCCGGCGACAATTGCTCCCCTATAAAGTCCACACACACACACACCCTCCCACACACACTCTTGAAAGGATTGGTCAAAATGACTATTCTCTTGGTTGATATATGTGTCTGGCCGATAATATTGGTCAAAGTCAATCTGATTCCAGGTAGATTTTAATCATGGCCCTGGAAAGCGGAGGTGCTGGAGCACCCCCAAAGATTTCCTTGTAGTGCTGCGTGTATGAGATTCAAACCCAAGAAAATCATTTTCAATTTTTTTCCCATGTTGTGTACATTTCAAGTCCCATGATTTTCTCAAAGTGTAAACTTTTTATTTGCTTATGCTTCCTTATGCGTTCTTTGATATCAATTGTTCATGTCCTATCCACATAAACCTGTGAACGCTGCCCGCTGTTTTATTTCGATGGCATATTCAGTGAATTTGCTACTTCTTTTTTAATGCTGATATTGAGGATAGGCCTCTTGACAAAGTACTCCATCATTACCGTAATATTGTGGCGAGTCAAAATTAGCACACACGTTGCGGCTATTCATGCTGTCATCCAATCTACGTGCATGATCACAAAGAGTTTTTGATTCGCGCCGCACTACTTGCGGATTAAAGAAAACAGTAAATTTATTTGGAAATGCCCATCAAAAGAAAATGAACAGCTGGGAGGCCCTTGAATCAAAATTGCCGTATTGATTCAGCAATTTTCGACAAAGACTCATTGGTTGTTCATTGACATGAAGGGGAGTTGACAATACATTCTATATATGTGGTTGTCCATCGTGCGTCAAGGAGCGAAAACTCTCTATTATCTCGTTCGTGACGTAGATGTAGATGTTCTGCTTTAGATAATTCACACACATTGCTCGTGCATCAATTGATTTCAATGCATGTGACGTCATAATCTCATAGCGCCCTCCCCAAGAGGATATAGAAACACGCGTAAACGGAGTTGTCAGAGATGGGCAAACTGAAGACTCCTAACGACTTGACGTCATCATCTAAGGTGGAGAGGCGATGACTCCAATGCATAGGATCCATAATATTACTACCCGGAATTACACTATAATAATGTGGAAATGATGTAAATAAAATCGTATCACAAAGCATAATCTACAGTAAAACAACAACCATGACAACTATACTCCAGGCGGTTGTTTCATAAAGCTGTCCGTAAGTTACGAATGACTTAATAAACGACTAGTGATCCTTTCTCGATGTAAGGGGGTAAGTTGTATATGCACCAAATTTTCATTCGTGTTGACTTTTATCTAAAGAAAGGATAATCATGATCCTCAATTGTGGTGTTAAAACTGACACCAGCTGGTGCTAATAGAGGACCACACTCTTAGGTGTTAAAATTACACCCTATAGAGATTGTACATAACACCAAAGAGTGTAAATGTAACAACCGAAGGTGTTGTAATAACACCTATATGTGTTAAACTAACGCTGTCAATTTAACACCGGAGTGAAATAAGTGGTGCGGTCCTCTATGTATTCCGGTTAACACCGAAGTATTTGCTGTGTAGTTACGAGCAGCTTTATGACCACCCTGATCATGAAAAGACTTACGCAGACTCTGATGTGGCTTTTCATTGCTCTCAGTTCAGTTCTCAAGCCTTCTGTCAAAGCTGTCACCATGTGCTTGGTTCCACAATAGAACCGGTCACCTACTACCTTGTGACCAGAAATGCTGCCAAAAAAATATTCAAGAATAAATTTTTCCATAAATGTGTTGTAAATGAATGAATAAAATAAATCAATTAATTGATATAAAATAAGGTTTCGTCGAAGGAAAGTTTCTCTATTAACTAAGACATAAAGACCAGATTGAAAGTGACTTAAATTGCCTTAGGTAGTTCTTGTATATGTCTGGACATGTTAAATTATCCAACTAAGACGTTGATTTCAGGAATTTTGCCAGAAATTCTCATAGAGTATTTGAAAGTTACGCAAGGCAGTATTAATTTTGGCTACAAACTTTCAATATTATTTGTGTTTTTGATGCGTAAAATATTTCCTGAATTCCTGAATGCGTTTGTTTAACCTATTTAAGTTTCCAGACAAGGATCCCTGCATGCACTGCAAAAACTCTGGTGTTGATTTAACATCTGCCCGGAATCTATATATGTCCACACCAGAAGAGTGTTAAACAACACCAGTTTCGTTTTGGTCTAAAATAGGTGTTTTGGTCTAAAATAGTGTTTATACAACACCAATTAGTATCAAAACAGCTTCGGTTTGATACCAAACTGGTCTTGTTTGAATACTTCTCTGGTGTGGACATATATAGATTCCGGGCTGGAGTTAAATCAACACCGGAGTTTTTGAAGTGTGTTATAATAAGGGGCCTACATTATTTGGGGTAAATTCCACATTTTGATAAATCACCAGTATGTGAAATTTACCGAATGTACCGTTACGACTTTTATTATTTGAATAGTACATCAATGCATGAAGGGATCTATATTGACCAAAATATACATTTATAATGTCAATTGCCTGGCTCGTTTTGCAGTGTGAATGATAATTTGTTGTCAGGGTAACGGCATATTATGCTTATTTGCGTTTATTTTATTCCATCAGTTTTATAACTTTTTTTTTGGGGGGGGGTGGTTATAGTAAGGAACAACTTTTTGGGTACAAGCGAGAGAAGTCTTATAGTCTCACCTATTAATGTGTATAATCTGTCCATCATTCACCTCATTATCCAGCATTAGTTTTATTGAATTTTGAGTGCATATACAGAGAGCCATGACATTTACCTGAAATGCAAATAACAAGAGACAATATCATGTCAGTAAAAACGCTGTTTAAGATTTTATACAACGCTGTTTACTATATGAACCTTACAGTAGTTGTTTAACAGTTTAAACAATCATGTCTAATTTATTGAAGATTATATATTGAAAATTAAACTTTGTTGTATAAGATTTAAACACTTGTTTAAACTGTTTAAACAATTAATGTAAGGTTCATATAGTAAACAGCGTTGTATAAATTTTTTAAACAGCGTTTTTACTGTGTATCATGTCATTGATGATGATGATGATGATGATGATAATGGGTATCCGTCGACTGTCCTGGGCGCTCAAGGTGCTTGCTCAAGTATAGTAAATGTCTTTAGAGTTCAGTTCAAATACAGCCCTAGTACTGCTACAATATTGTGTTATTCTTGCGATGATGTTTGACAGGGCCATGGAAGCGATTTTTTTTTATTGGGGTTGGTGAAGTATACTTGAAAAGGAAAAGATGGGGGGTTCACTACTAAATGGATTTCCAATTGTTCCCGAGAAAATTGAAAAGCCAAAAAAAAAAGGTTTCACTACAAAAAAAGTCAGTTTGGTTACGTTATTACAGATATGTAAAAAATACCTGTAGGTGCTGCCTATGGAAAAAAAATTACACGCAGTACCCCAGTGAAATTTTTGGAGGTGCTTCAGCATCCCCAGCACCCCCGCTTTCCATTGCCATGATGTGGGACTGGGGAACATTGATTGGATCTTTCCTCTCCATATTGCGGAAGGCTATTCCACAGCTTTGGTCTTATTGATGATATGAATGGAGATTTTAAACAGGGGTTTCAGTTCGGGGGAGGGGTGCGTGTGTTCCTCCATTCTGTTTTAGTCCTTCCTATTTTGATCAAATAAAAACAACCGATAGGCAAATTTCTGAAGATTTTAATAAAATTTCACAAAAAGATGTATGACAACCAATGTTGTCACACCCGTGACACAATTTCCTTTTTTTCTTTTTTGTGTGTTTTGTTTGGTATATTAAAGATGATGAGATAATGAAGACATTCTAGATTTTATCACAAGTTAAGTACTATAAAACGTATATGTAATTGTATGAAACTAAGAAAGTCTGCAACTTTCATATCGTGCATTAAAAGGATGTTCACCCTGATAAAAAGTAAAAGGTTTGTTATTGAAGGTTCAGGGAGATTCCTCAAAGGTTAAGAAAGTTATACCAATTATTACTTTTTTTCTTGTGACGTCATATACGTGAAGCAGCCCCATAAGTCATGTAACAAAAATGCATAATTTTCAAAGTTTAAATGGTTCCCGATAACTATTTTTTATCTTACAGGAGCGGGTGTGAAATGATTTATCTTTTAATATACTGGAGGTACAATAAAAACCAATCCCATTTTTCTTTCTTTACAAAGTGACATTTCATCGATTTACGACTACACTTTAATGGGAAACTATATGACGTCACAAATCAAAACATGAAAATTCTAGTAATATTTTGTTAAATCTTTGATGGAGTTTCCTCAAACCGTCACCAATCTTTTATTTATTATTTTTTACTCATATTTTTACAATGATTTTTTTTCTGGCAGGGTAAACTTCCCCTTTCATGCTTGGTTCTCCTTCGAAACAATAATTCACTGAGAACTGTACTTACATCTAATGGTTCTTGCCAGTCGTCTGGATCACCCGTGACAAGTTTAGCACCGTAGGCAACGGCTGCGTTATTAATACAGACATGAACTACCCTAAACTCCTTCTTGATCTCTTCAAACATGGCTGCTATCTCATCTTTCTTTCTAAGATCGCATTGGATTGGATGAAGTTTACCAGACGCAGACTCAGCTTCAAGCTCACATTTTATTGCCTGGTTTATAAATATAAAAAACAAGTATCCAGTTTGTTAAAACCTGACTGGTTGATATGACTTGTATATAAAAATAAATAAAGATTCACAGAGCAAAATGCTGAAAATTTCATCAAAATCGGACGACAAACAACGAAGTTATTGAATTTTAAAGTTTATCAAAATATTTTGAAAACAGTTATATGCACACCCCCACCTTCCTTTTTCTTACATCACCAAATGAAATCACAAATGTTTCATTCTTTCACACATGCGCAAATGACTTGTTAGAATACTAATATTTCTCTCAGAGGCAATCACAACTTCTGGGCCCTGTCTTACAAAGAGTTGCGATTGATCCTATCAACCTCAGGTATATGGAAATCCATCAACGCCATATGTTTTTTCTTCAGTTAATTGGCAATTTGCCAAGAGAAGCACGTTGAATTTTCAAGTAAAATATAAATGTATGAATATACAGCATAATCTCGGAAATATTTTGAAAAAACGTGTATTTTAGATGTTGGCGTTGCTGGCTTTCCATAGTTGTGTCAGGTCGATTGGCTCAATCGAAACTCTGTAAGACGAGTGCCCTTATCAAATAAATAATTCTCCTTAATAGATGATCTAATTTGGATATTCATTTGAGAAATTTAAATTAAAATGAGGAGGAATTTTTACATTGCATTTCGTTAATTAAGAATCAGAGAACATCATTTCAAGAAATGTTGAAGAAAAAAAATATTACCTGTATTTTTTCCACTCCCCGAGCACAGGCGACAACAATCATCCCATGTCTTACAAGGGCTCTAGTAATTGCTGCTCCAATACCAACAGATGCTCCTGTTACCAAGGCAACTCGTCCAACCCATCTCTCCATTATTCTGAAGAATTAAGTTCATGAAAACATGTTTAACAAAAGGAGTATGCCGAGAAAAATGTCACAAAATTGTTTGGTAGTACTTGTGAAATGCTACTACAAAGTCGGACTACTAATTCTTGAGTCATCAGAAATCTAATGGACCTATTTATATTTTTTTTGTCCTGCATCGCCTATGCAGTGCGTCCCAGAATAAACGAAACCGAGATTTAGCGATCATTTATCATAACTTAATCATAAATAGAATAGATAAATGACCTACCAATTTAAAGATTAGAATCTCCTCTTTCATCTGATATTACTTAGCTTATTTATTATTCACGCATGAGTGAGCAAAAACAATTTGAAGAAAGGATACCAAAAACTCATTTGGCGAGGGGTATCTGGGTTTCAAAAAGAAAACCACATTTCAATATCTGCTCTTTAATTTGGTACCACAATTACAGAAAATGGTAAAGAAATAAAAAGTTTTGGTCACTTACCTAAGGCTTGTATTTCCACAATTTCATGAGATAACGTATTTTCACCGGTTTCCCACAGAAGCTTTCGCATGGTGAACAAAAGATTTAATGCATGGCTGATCGTCAACAAAACGGAGTGTTGAGTGAGTTTGAAAGCCAGCCTGGAGAACCTCTTCATTTTCTGAAATTATTGAAATTCAAGCCTTATTTCAAATGACCAGAACTTTGTTATTTCTTGACCATTTTCTGTAATTTAGGTATCAAATTAAAGAGGAGATATTGAACTTTTCAGAAATGTGGTTTTCTTTTTGAAACCCAGATACCCCCCGCCAAATGAGTTTTTGAGATCCTTTATTCAAATTATTTTTGCTCACTCATGCGTGAATGAGAAATAATCTAAGTAATATCAGATGAAAGAAGAGATTCTAAGCTTTGAATTGGTAGGTCATTTGTCTATTTTATTTATGATTAAGTAATGATAAATGATCGCTAAATTTCGGTTTCGTTTTATGTGGGACGCACTGTATTTGTTGTTTTTAAAATAAAGACAAAGTGCACCCAAAGAGTCAAGTACTTCTGTTCTACCCAAATATCATTTTGTAAATTGACATTTGGTCCAAATATTATCCCACTTCTTTGCATATGTATATATATATATATATATATATATATATATATATATATCCAAAGGGTAGATAGCTCTGGGGAACCTTGATTTAAGCTACGTCTACCATTGTTCTCTTCATCCATTTCTTTACAATATTCAAATAAAAGAGTTGCCACAGCTGTTGTACATGTATAGCTTCACACACACATATATATATATATATAAAATATATATATATATATATATATATATATATATATATATATATATATATATATATACATATATATACATATGACCAGTACAAAGCGCACAAGGCCATGCAGCATTTTGACCTTTGACCTTTTAGAATTAGAATATATTTTGTGACAGATTTTAAACTTAATATCAAGAGAAAAAGTTATGTTTGCCCCTTTTCCTATCATTTTCTGTTTATCTTTCGGTTGTGGGGGGGGCACCAAACGCATTTATCTGTTTGACAGTGACTAGCGCTGCAGCACCGTCTGTCATTATCGTATTCAAAATCAAATTGTGTTAAGAAAGAAATCTGCTGCACCGCTGTATGATGCCCAAAGAGAAACTGAAGAAACTGAAAAAGCACCAATTAAGAGTATATGCTACATTTACTCGAAATATTTCGAAAATTATTGAATTTATATCGTATAAACCTACACTCTAAAAAAAAAGTTTACCCAATATTGGGTAAAATGGGAACATGCTCGTTTGTTGGGTAAAAAGATGCCCAATCTTTTGTAAATTTTAAGCAATGATGCGTTGAAATTCACCCTTCAAACATGAATTTTGCCCAATATTGGGGGGGGGGGGGATTGCCCAGCAAACATGCATGTTCCCTTTCTACCCAATATTTGGTAAATTTTACTCTCTGTTTTTAAAGTGTAGCCATTGAGGTGGAGTGGTCTGGTAACACTCGACACCCGCAGTGACAATTAAAAAACCAAATGATAACCCTCCATCACAGGGCCTTATCGTACAGTAAAGGCCTCCTCACCTGACTGGTTCTGGTGGTAGGCGTGCAGGATGTCTAGTTTCTCAGTTGAAAGAAGTATTTCTAAACGCTCTCTTTCAATTCGTGAATTCTGTTTTCAATCTCTGGATTCTGAACATCGACATACATGCAGTAACCTGTGAAGTTTCCTACCATTGATATACAGCTAAAGTGTACACATTGCGGCTGACTGATTTTGAACAGATCTGATTTCGACACAGAGTAGACCCGATTGACTTTTTAAAAATCCAGTTAACATCAACCACAACGATACGTAGACCACTTAACGCCGATTATTCCGGTCACTTTCCAAGAGACTATAGGCCCTAAAGAGTTTAGCGACCAATCACTGTTTGACTTGGATGATTAAATGAAAAGATAAAGACGCGCATAAATCCTTCAAAATAGAACGAGCTATAGACAAGGGGGTGGGTGGGGACTGGAGCAATATATGGGGAAATACCTAAAAGAAGAGGATCGAGCTTCTCTTGCATTAGAACAATGCAGTTCACGTTACAGAGGCGTATGTGGATAATGGTTTCATCCGATTGAGACGTTCCATTTGTGACGTCACAGTGGGGGGGGGCAGGATAAGAGAGAAAAGGAGGAAGAAGGGGGGGTTGATAGAGAGAGAGTGAGCTAGAGAAGGAGAGCTAAAAGCATGTTTACATGCTGAACAAAACTTTGTCAAAGCGTCGAGACTTTCAAGAAAAGACCTTTTGTGCACATTCAAAATCCGCATTGAATTCAGATCTATTCAAAATCAGTCAACGGAAGTGTGTATAGAAATTTACGTTGGACAATGTTGGAACGTTCATGGCTGACTGCATGTCCAGGCCGCGCGTTTCCGTTTTACACCCTGGCGAAGGCATTTTCCGGAAAAGTAGCCAAAAAGCGACTAGTGAAGAGTCTACGTCTACGTTTGTTTACATTATCAGCTGGGCGCGCGATCCAAAGTCCGCACCGAAGTTATCCGCAGAACATACTTGCAAATGCAGCTGAGCTTATACTTTCCAGGTTCAATATGAATGTTTGCCTTGATCATTTGCCTTGCCGATTTGCTGATGTCTGTCTTTCTCTCTATCTGTCTATATATCTATCTCTCAAATTCTATCTCTATCTATCTATGTAACTGCAGTATCTATCTATCTAATAATCTTCTCTGTCTCTCTCATTCTTTATCTAACATCTATCTCAAATTCTCTATCTCTCTCTCTCTCTCTATCCATCCATCTGTCTGTCTTTCTCTATTTCTCTCTCTCTACCTACCTATGTAACTACAGTATCTATCTGTTAATTTGTCGCTCTTCTCTCTCATTCTTGATCTATCTGACATCTATCTATCTCTCAAATTCTCCAGCTCTCTCTCTCTCTATCCATCTGTCTGTCTTTCTTCTATCTATTTATCTATCTATCTATGAAACTACAGTATCGGTTAATTTGTCTATCTTCTCTGTTTCTCTCATTCTTTATCTATCTAACATCTATTTATCTCTCAAATTCTCTATCTCTCTATCCATCTATCTATCCATCTGTCTGTCTTTCTCTATTTCTTTCTATCTATTTATCTATATTTTTAACTAGAGTATCTATCTATCTGTTAATTTGTTAATAATCTTCTCTGTCTCTTTCATTTTTTATCTATTTAATATCTATCTCTCTCTATCTATCTATCTATCCATCTGTCCGTCTTTCTCTCATTTTCTCTATCTATTTATCTATCTATTTTTTTTAACTAGAGTTTCTATCTATCTGTTAATTTGTTAATATTCTTTGTCTCTCTCCCTTATCTATCTAACATCTATCTATCTCTCAAATCCTCTATCTATCCATCTGTCTGTCTTTCTCTATTTCTCTCTATCTATATATCTATCTATCTATGTATCTATCTATCTGTTAATTTGTCTATCTTCTCTGTCTCTCTCATTCTTTATCTTTCTATCTATCTGTCTCTCAAATTCTCTATCTCTCTCCTTCTCTAGCATCTGTCTGTCTTTTTTCTCTCTTTCTCTTTGTCCGTCCATATTTCTATCTATAACATCTCTCTCTCTCTATATATATATCTATCTATCTATCCACCTATCTCTCTCTCTCTCTCTCTATTTCTATCTATCTGTCTATCTTGTCTCTATCTATTTATCAGTCTTCTATATCTATCTTTCGGCAGCTTCTAAGTGTATCAATCCATCAAACTTCAATTTGTCTTTCCATTATAAGTATCTGTTTATTTTGATTTTGTCTGTCATTCTATTCATTTAGTTAATAATTTATTTTTAGAAAAAAAAACTATCATAAACAACGCGACTGCAAAAGCATGTTCGGATTTCACTCGATCCTGACTGCCGCTCTCTCTGTACATGAAGTGCCGAGGAATCGTCCTCTGATCGGTAACTGTGCAAATTGCATGCGGTGGTGGACTCGCCTGTGTCGCACGCTGCATGCAACCAGCGACGTGTGTAGACTCTTCACTAGTCGCTTTTTGGCTACTTTTCCGGAAAATGCCTTCGCCAGGGTGTAAAACGGAAACGCGCGTCCAGGCCAGAGATTGAAAACAGGATCCACGATTTCGGGGCATTTAGTAATGAACATGCCATGCCACCTTAGAGGCTCGGTAATTTTGAATTAAACAACCTTTCCCAACTGATAGACAGTAATTCTGCGCACCATAGATAGTACATCACCAAACAGGTAAGTTTTACTCGCCCGCGGCACAGGACAGTGACTTCGTGGAATGCGCTTCCCAAAACCACCTTGATGCCCCTTCATTGAAGGCCTTCAGGGGGGCCCTTCCAACCAACATCTAAACCATGGAACTAGATTTTTACTTGTACAAACAGCACAATGTTTTATAAGCACCAACAAGTATGCACTGCAGATGAGCACCCAAGATATTTCCTGAGCACTACATCCTGACTTATGGATCGTGCTGAGTATCGTCGTAGAAGAAGAAGTAGAAGTATTGTACGATACGGTACACTGTAAAAAAAAATGGGTAAAATTTAACCAGCACTAGGGTAGTTTTTTTCTCACCAATTTGGGGCAATTACCCAAGGCGGGAAGTATATTGTCCAGTAAAGTAAAAAATAAAAATAAGCAGCAATTACTTTAGAATGGGCAACATTTTCATCACACTGGAAAGATAAAAATGCCCAAAAGAAATGCCCAATCTTGGTTGAACAAAAAATTAACCTCATGAGGCATTTTTACCCAAGATTTCTTTTCAGAATGTTTGGCTTAGCAAAATGTTTTATATAATCTGAACGGATTCTAAATTATATCTCCTATATACTTCTATATACTTGAGTGAGTTGCTGTTTCGATGTCCTGAAGATAAACTAGATGCATCAGGGTGTGTGTGTGTGTGGGGGGTGTTTGTGTGTGTGTATGTGAACATGTTATTTTCCATACAGTCATGTAATGTAACTATGTGCTCTCAAATAATCACAACACAGAAAATGCAGGTAGACGATCTATTAGATTTCTAATACATGTAACTCAAAGGTTTGAACTGGCAGGTCACAAATGATAATCCCAAACTGTCTTAAAATCTTTCTCCTCTCTTAGACCCCTTTCGATTATTATTTTTAGTACAATGGAGAGATGGGTTGGACGAGTTGCCTTGGTAACAGGAGCATCAGTTGGTATTGGAGCAGCAATTACTAGAGCCCTTGTAAGAAATGGGATGATTGTTGTCGCCTGTGCTCGTGGAGTGGAAAAAATACAGGTAATGTTTTTTTCTTCAACATTTGCCTGAACTCTGTTCTCAGATAATTTGTCAACAAAAGTACTCATTAACTTTGATTTCTCAAGTTAAGTTTACCAGACTTTGCAGTCATCTGGAGTTGCAATTGATTTCTGATTCTGTTTCTACGAAAGAACACAATTCTTCCTCATTATCTTTGATTTCCCAAGTGAAGGGCTACCCAACTCTGACGTCATCTTATAAAGAGTTGTAATTGATTAACATTGATCACAAATAGTGATTGTCTTACTAACTTCAAAACATGATTGGTATATATCGATATAATATAATTTTCACAAAGCGTTGGGTAGACTTTTCGGGAATTTGTGGGGGGGGGGGGCTTTCCCCAAATGATAGGGTTACGCGATTGCCCGATTTGGACGCGATAACCCGATGAGATGGAACAGATCCACTTGAAGAGCGTCACTGTGTACCCAGTATATGGTATATATCTGCATTTCAACCATACCAATAATCATTTTTTTTTCATTTATGAACTAGGCAATAAAATGTGAGCTGGAAGCGGAGTCTGCGCCTGGTAAAGTTCATCCGATCCAATGCGATCTTACCAAGAAAGATCAGATAGCAGCCATGTTTGAAGAGATCAAGAAGGAGTTTAAAGTACTCCATGTCTGTATCAATAATGCAGGCCTTACCTACGGTACGAAACTTGTGTCAGGAGATCCAAAAGAGTGGCAAGAAGCCCTAGATGTAAGTGGCTGTTCTTTGATAGTATACCATTATAAGGTATAGATAAATAACGCGAGCGCGAAGCGTGAACTATTTTTTTAGTATTTCTATAAACTCTAAGCACATTTTGTAATAGTGAACGACATGCAGAGCCTATCTAATAATGATGCAAGTGCGTAGCGCGAGATCATATATTACTGACCTGAAAAGGGGAAATTACTATTTTGCAAGGACTCATGACGACAAGATGTTCCATGATTAATATCCTATAAGTGCAAGCTGAAAACTTTTGATATTCAGACTTAAAAAAAACCGGAAAGTCTCACTTAACAATCAATGCAAGCGCAGTCACATTAACTTGATCTGTTATCTCATAATGATTGGAAAAAAAGTATTGTCTCTTTTTATCTGCATTTCAGGTAAATGTCATGGCTCTGTGTATTTGCACACAAAATTCAATCAAACTAATGCTGGATAATGAGGTGAATGATGGACAGATTATACATCTAAATAGGTGAGTCCACACGATCTGCTATTGTTTCCCTTAGTGCTGTTTATGGTTTCAAGGCTCTATTGAAATGTAGCAATGACTTGCAAAGAAAGAGGGAAAAACTGCTCTCCATTTTCATAAGTGGAGATTTGATTTGAGTCCCCAATTCTTTTTTAAATGCTTCCCTACCCGTCATGCTTTGTGTGCGCACTTTTTACCCATTTTTTGTCTCACCTGCATAGCAGAGTGAGACTATAGGCGCCGCTTTTCCGACGGCGGCGGCGTCGTCATCAAATCTTAACCTAAAGTTAAGTTTTTGAAATGACAGTATAACTTAAAAAGTACATGAACCTTGTTCATGAAACTTGGCCATAAGGTTAATCACGTATTACTTAACATCATGCATGAGTTTCACGTCACATGACCAAGGTCAAAGGTCACTAAGGGTCATTGAACTTAGACCATGTTGGGGGAATCAACATCAAAATCTCAACCTAAGGTTAAGTTTTTGAAATGTCATCATAATTTAAAAAATATAAGGACCTAGTTCATGAAACTTCTACATAAGGTCAATCAAGTATCACTTAACATCATGCATGAGTTTCACGTCACATGACCAAGGTCAAAGGTCTTTTAGGGTCACTGAACATCTTGTGCATAGTTTAGGTCACATGACCAATGTCAAAGGTCAATGAACTTTGGCCGTAATGGGGGTATCTGTTGTATTTATGGACCTCTCAAAGGCATTCGACACCATCGATCACCACATTTTGATAAGTAAATTAGAAAACTATGGTGTTAGAGGGGTTCCACTACAGTGGTTCACCAGTTATTTGATACGTAGAAGGCAACAAGTGGTGGTCGATGGTGTCAAATCTAATCTAAGTTATATATCTTGTGGAATTCCTCAGGGGTCTGTGTTAGGCCCCCTCCTCTTTCTTTTATATATTAATGATATAATTAATTGCTCCTCAGTTTTACGATTTTCATTATTTGCTGATGATACCACTGTTACACTTACTCACAAAAAAATTAATGATCTTATATCATCAGCAAATGATGAATTGGATAAACTACATAAATGGTTCGTTTGTAATAAACTACTCTTGAATTCTGAGAAGACCAAGTATATAATTTTTCGAGGAAGAGGCAGGACGGTTCCTCTGAATATTCCTAATCTTATTATTGGTGGTAATATAATCTCTAAAGTTGACAGGATCCAATTTTTAGGTGTCTTTTTAAATGAATATCTTTCTTGGAAACCCCATCTCAACTCAGTTTGTACTAAAATATCAAGATCTATAGGGGTTCTCTGCAGACTTAGACTTTTTATGCCTCAGACTATTTTGACTTCTTTATATAACAGTATTATTCTTCCACACTTAAACTACTGCAATATTGTCTGGGGTCACACATTTAAAACCCACTTAGATAAGTTATGCATTCTACAAAAGAAAGCAATCCGAATTATATGTAATGCTGCATTTAATAGTAATTCCAAACCGCTATTTACCCAATTAAACATTTTACCATTGAATGGATTAATATCATTGAATTCTCTTGTTTTCATGTATAAGTTCCACACTAAAATTTTACCTCCTACCTTGAGAGATATTTTTGTTCCAAATTCATCAATTCATGCTTACAATACTCGTCAATGTAATCTCATTCGTCTCCCTCAAGTTCGAACTTCTGTTGTTTCTAATTCATTTAAAATGACTTTCCCTAAATTATGGAACAAACTTCCCAATGACATTAAAAACAGCTCCACTATTACTAGATTTAAAAAGTTGTGCAGGGCAATGTTAACCTCTTAACCTTCTGAAATAATTACCAATGTATTTTTTTTTCTGCATGAGTGTGTTATTACGATTGTGTTTTTTTTTATTTTTTATTTATTGATATATGTTATCCGGTGGCCCCTTCTATAAGCTTTGCTTCTCCGGGGTCACCTTACCATTCATTGTTAATTTGTTTGTATTGTTTTTGTATTTGATGGTTTAACAATAAATTGAATTGAAATTGAAAAAAAATTACCATCATAGCTTTGAAAGTTTGTGAATCTGACTCGTGAAACTTGGACAAAAGAGTAATCAAGTATCACTGAACATCTTGTGTATCATCTGGTGTATTTGTTGAATTACCATCATATCTGTGTAAGTGTATTGGTCGAGTTCATAAAACGTGGATACAAGAGTAACCAAGTATCACTGAACATCTTGTGCGAGTTGTAGTTGTTTTCAAAGTCAGCACTGCTGCTATATTGAATCCCGTGATGTAGGTGAGACCGCCAGAGGGATTCCACTTGTTTATTATTCGTTTCTGCAGTTGCGATTGCTTTGCAACTGCTTATTTACTTTTAATAAACATTGAAAGATGAAAAAATTGTTTACCTCCCTCCCTCGCTAGGTTATACCCCCAACCGCTGTTGCCCTTATTCCCTAAACAAAAAGAGAGAAGAGAGAGAAAGAGAGAAAAATAACAATTAATATAATAATTAGAATTGTAATATCATTATTAATGTTACTATTTTTAATGGTAGTGACGATAGTTATTGATAGTAATAATACCACAACAACAGCAACAACAACTACTACTACTACTACTGCTACTACTACTACTTCTACTACTATTTCTACTACTCCTATTACTACTCCTCCTCCTACTACTATACTACTACTACTACTTCTACTCCTCCTCCTCCTCCTCCTACTACTACTACTACTACTACTATACTACTACTACTCCTCCTCTTCCTACTACTACTACTACTATACTACTACTACTACCAGGCGCGTATCCAGCATCATATCCTACAAAGCATTTATGGGCCAAATTGTCTTTGGACAATAGTGACTATACTATGCTTGTGCACGGGCCCATATTTCTTTGTCATAGTTGATACTGACTACGCTAGGGACTACTGATAATAATAATTATAATGACGATAATGATGATGATAAGAAAAATGGTAATAATAGTAATGAAAATATATCAATACGGCATTGCCTATGACATATAAATCAAAAATAAAATATAAAACTCTTTTCTTCAGGATATCATGAAATACGTTTCATATGAATATTGAGGGTTCGTGTTCCGAATATTCGTTACATACCTTTCAAAGAATGTATGAAACATTGTTACTTGCAAATTCTTTAAAATTTTTGTCTTGTCCGGACTTACCACAAACGGATAAGACAATTATTGAAGTCTATTTTCAGTCCGGCTCTTTAAGTTCTCTTTTACAAGGTGTATATTTACTACGAGATCATAATTTATTTGATAAATAAAACACTTTTGAGAAAAATGTTAATCCTAATTCTTGCTTGATCTTAATTTGGCAGCTTGTCAGGTCACAGGGTCTTAGGAGATGGATTTTACTGTGCTACCAAGTACATGGTGACGGCTTTGACGGAAGGTTTAAGAACAGAACTGAGAGCAATGAAAACCAAAATCAGAGTCTCTGTAAGTTTTCAAAATGAATTTTATAATGATCAGGCGTATTGTTGTTATACTGTAGATGCTTTTTGATACACCTTTATCAAGTAGGTCATTACGACACTAACATTAATGTTATTATTGTTGTAATTATTATTATTTTTGTTGTTGTTGTTTTTGTTGCTGTTATTATTACTATTAGTAGTATTACTGATCATTATAAAAAAAAAAGCCGTAACAATTCATGGGGATCGCCGATGAATATGAATGGTATAATTGGAGAAAGCATGATTTACAATTATGCACAGTGAATTACCACTTTATGGAAAAGTCTAAATATATTTTTATTACTGCATTACAGAGTATTTCACCAGGAGTTGTCAAGACTGAATTTGCTCCGAGGAGGTTACGAGAGGACCCAGCAGAATGTTTAATCTATCAGAAAAAGCTGGTAAGTTAATAGGGAGGTCACCCTTATGTAAAAGATGTTTTAACAAAAGGAGAGAAATGTTGATTTGTTGGAGGTTTGGTGAAAATCCGTCAAAGAATAAGAAAGTTAAGACTTTTGAAATTGCATTTGTGACGTCAGATTATGTGACCACCCGCCCTATGTCATGTGATATAAATTCCTCCTTTTTAATGGTTTAATTATGGCTGAAATATAATGATTTCTAATAGAAGCTGGAATAAAATAGCATGTCTGCATGATTATAATAAAAGCGCAATTTTATGTGTTTTTGTATATATATTTTTTTTTGCTTTTATCAAGGCCAACTTCAAGCAAGGGCGAACTTGCATTTAAATGAACCATAAAGGAGCTTGGTACTTAGGCAGATCATAAATTGATTTTACTTTTTGAATAGATACTTAGGTAGTGAAGAAACAAACAAACCTTTTTTTTAATTCATCTAAACTGATCGGATAACATATCGTTATGACCACTACACTAAATACATCAATTAGTGTGCATAATCTTTATCATTGAGGGGAATGCCTTTTTATTGTCACAAACTATTTTTTCATAATCCCTTGATATTTTTTATAATGAAATTCCAAGGACAGAGCCTTGAGGAACCCCAAAACTACATCAATGATTCTTGCGTATTTATCCTGAATTCCAAAAAAAAAATCTTGCTTTTTTTTTAAATCGTCATCAAATGATAAGGTTAAGTACTGAATTAATATTTCACGATATGGCTTATTTTTTAATGTAAATTGGAACATTTGACTGATTAAAGAATTTCCTTTTCATAATAAATTTTAATCCATTTAATCCTGACTATTAGCCCCTCGAAGCAGATGATGTTGCCAATCAAGTCATTCACATTCTCCAGCAGCCTCCTCATGTTCAGGTATGATAATGATTTGGAGTGAACTTGGAAGATTATGAAATCAATACAAATTACACGTAGACCCTATATCGACGAAGGGCCTTATGTCTCTAATTCATGTGCGCAGAAAGGTTTATTCATTAGTATAAATGATAAGTCATATGATCTTAATCACGCTTCGGTGTCAAAAATGACAGAGGTTAAAGGACAAGTCCACCCCAACAAAAATTTGATTTGAATAAAAAGAGAAAAATCCAACAAGCATAACACTGAAAATTTCATCAAAATCGGATGTAAAATAAGAAAGTTAACACATTTTAAAGTTTCGCAAAATTTTACAAAACAGTTATACGCACATCCTGGCTGGTATGCAAATGAGGAGACTATGATGTCATCCACTCACTATTTCTGTTGTATTGTATTATGTGAAATATGAAATATTTTAATTTTCCCCTCATTGTCAAGTGATATAAAGATTAATTCCTCCCTGAACATGTGGAATTAGCATTGTTTAATACTGTATGATTAATTAAAGTTGGTCCCTATTGTCAAATCTATGAAAAAATGAAATATTGTATGAATAGTGATTGATGGACATCATCTATGACCCACCCAGTCGTGCATATCACTGTTTTGAGAAAAATAAGCAAAACTTTAAAATGTCATAACTTTCTTATTTAACATCCGATTTTGATGAAATTTTCAGCACAATGCTAGTTTGATTTTTCTCTGTTGATTAAAGTCATCACTCTCCTGGGGTGGACTTGACCTTTAAAATGGCAGAAGTAATAATAGCAGAGTTAAACATGGCAGGGGAAAATGGTAGAGGTAGAAATGGCAGAGGAAAAACCTTGCAGAGGTAAAAATAGAAAGAATCTGGACAATCCTAATAATTTTCAAGGAGGTCATTAGAAGGAAAAAAAATATAACCGTGGAAAATTCGATGGTAATCAAATAGGAAATTAGACTGATACCCTTAGGGTCTTGATAATTATTATGTTTTATTTTCATGGTTTTTAAATATATTTTTTAATTTCATAATTATGATTATGTTGTTTTGAGTAAATCTGTCGATAAAACACAAAATTTCTCAAGATTGCAACCCCCCCAAAAAAAAATGCTCAGCTGGTGGTAGTATACTTATCACCCGAACGTTGGTTTGAAACATATCGAGTTGAAATCACCACCCAAAACCTTTTTTAAAAAGGACGTAAGACAATTCTTGCATTATATCTTATTTCTTTACTTATTTTTCCCCTTATTTTAGATCCATGATATATTGCTCCGACATACCGAGCAGAAGACGTAGAAGAATCTAACCTCACGACATCCAGCAAGCAAAATGATCGTGATTGAGACCAGTGAAATATACATCTTATACTTATATTCTCAACTTTTTTTTCAAATATCCTTTTATTTCTTTGTTTTCATCATTAAAAAAACGTCTCAAGGAATGATTCCTTGTGC
This sequence comes from Lytechinus variegatus, assembly GCF_018143015.1. Classification (NCBI taxonomy): domain Eukaryota; kingdom Metazoa; phylum Echinodermata; class Echinoidea; order Temnopleuroida; family Toxopneustidae; genus Lytechinus; species Lytechinus variegatus. The sequence continues at coordinate 34,199,404 of NC_054744.1, read as the reverse complement.
CAGTATTGGGTGAACTTCGAGGGTACCAAATATTTTTTTTATTGAATACTACGAAGATTTATAGACCATGGAATATTTGTTTAAGCAAGATGTATATAATTATTGGGGACCTGAATTGCTGAGGTTTTAAGGCTAAGATAGAAATCAGTTTTTCATGATTATCACATGTTTGGGAATTTACAAAAAAAAAACCTCATCGCACACAAAATGTGTTTTATTGTATGTATGGATCTTTTTTGCCTTAAATTCAAACTGATTCAACTTATTTCGATGCTCATTTATGTGTCAATAATTTTGAATCCATTATTCTACGATAAAATGACGATAAGATGTTATACATTAAAATCCAACATATATCGGTCTTGATATATAAATATATTATATATATAATAATAATATAATATAATAATAATAGCCAATTTTTATAAAGCGCTTTTCCCAGAATGGCCCAAAGCGCGTTACAGCATATTATTACCCCGGTCATTGGATTCATTTCAATCCCGCACGAAAAGTGCACAATTTCCACTCCCTGGGGAGCATTCCTTGCATTCATCGCAGCCTCATTATGGCGCTGGCAAAATCAAACATACAATATCTTTCGCATCCTACCGGGTACCCATTTAGCACCTGGGTCGAGAGTGTATATATATATACTTCACACATTTATAAATATATGGCAACAGACCAACTGGGACTATTTTGTTGATCTTGAATATTTCTAAAATGTATGTTTTTTAATTGGGAGCTTGAAAATTATCATTTTGGTCATCTATATCATGTTTATTTACCATTTACATGGGAATGTATGTTATTCCTGAGAAATTAAACCGTTGCCATGGCAACGGCCGAAAATGGCATTTATTAATTTACCCGGCCATCTTTAAAATAAATCTTACGGCATCTACTAATACTTGTGATTTTTGGAGCTTATCCGCTCTACTAATATATATATATATATAATATTGTTAATGTTTTTTATCGTGTATAGCTGAATTGCCTACCCTGTATAAAGATGTGAAATAAATAAATAAAATAAATAAATATTTAGATTGGTGATAAGATAATAAAGATTATTTCATTTATCAGAAAGAAGAAACTGCCGTTTTTTCGGAAGACATAGTCTAGATCAACTATTTCTTCCGGCAATCTGTAAGTCCCCTTTCCAAATATATGTTTTAGTGACAGATTTCTTCAGGGGCGGATCCAGCTTTCGCCAATAGGGGGGGGGGGAACAAAAATTTACCCATATTTTCCCTGATCGGCCGCTCAAAGTTGATTTTCATTTGTTTCTTTAAAGGGGGAGTCCCAACAGTCACTTCTTCTAGCGTTATTCTTACAAAACATACATAATGTCATATAAGCCCTAATTGAATAGTACGAGCGCGAGCTACTTTTTTGAAAGAAAATTTCATGTATTTCGTCCTGAAAATTGAACATTCTGAGCAATGAATGAGATCGTGAACAAGATGTGTATGTAACTATAAAATTACTGCGAGCGCGAATCGCGAGCAGAAATTTTTAATATACATTCTGGTCTGATGGAAAACAGAACGTATGGACTGTTTGCCGTTACCAATGAAAACAATACATATTTTAAAATAAAATAATGCGAGCGCGAAGCGCTAGCTGAAAATTTATGACATTTTGACCTAAAAATTTGACATTCTATGCACTTTTTGTAATCATATACAGAATAGGTATATAACTAAACATTTCATGCGAACGCGAAGCGCGAGCAAAAAATATGAGATAAAGACCTAAAAACGGGACACACTATTCATGTTTCGTAAATCACACAAAGGATGACTTTTATATAAATAATGCGAGTGCGAAGCGCGAGAACAAAAAAATTGATACTCTGATATGAAACTGGATAATTCAAGCACGTAATGATACCATACCATGTCTTACAAGGGCTCTAGGTAATTATACCGTAGCTCATCTGAAAAGCAGATTTGCCACCAATATACTTAATGGTGTCCTCGAGGTTAGTTGAACATTTTACCTTACATACGAATCTACGATCCGTGATCATTCGTAATTGACCTTACGCTTATGACGTCATATACTTTTACGGCGCCCTCCTTCCGAGGCAAGGCCTGTAACCATAAACAAAACGCGTAAAAAAATGGTAAATGGAGTTGGCAAAGAATGTAAGGCAATTATCTTCAGCCTCTAAAATGGCGGAGCGATGAGGTCGATGGAAAAGGCCTATTTGTACAAATGTGCAATAATACAAACGTAGAGCACAAAGTATCAAAGTATTTTTCTTTCATATTATTATGGTGTTTAAGCTTGAATTTACATGCGTTTTTTTCTTTGTTCATAATAATCATTGGAATTGCGTTTTGAATAAAAGTTAACTTAATGAAAACAAATGAGCATTTGATTCATGTAGGGGTTGTGTTTGTGTTTCCTTTTTCTAGCTGTGAATTAATAAATCAGAATTAGAAGAAGAGTTGATGTTAAGCTGAATTATCCAATGTGTCTGATAAAGTTAGCAAAGCTGTTAATGCATTGAAACTGTCAACAAACTAAATTTGCCTCAATGCAGACCTTCCAACCATTCTGAATTTGAGGAAAGAGTTTGAATAAATTCCTCACTAGATTTCTTACTTTTTTCTCTTTTCATAGTTTTATGTTATTTCCACTCCAGCTTTAAGAAATGTATTTTTTTTTTTGGGGGGGAGCAAACTCATCACTAGTTTTTATCAGATAGGTTGATAGGTCTGCATTAGGGTTCTGCTACAAAGTGTAGACCTATATTAGTTTCATTGAAAGTGAGCACTTTCACAACACTGCTGGTAAAAAAGGCAAAGTTATTTCTTGAATAAGATGAATTTTCCGATGTAACAACAGATTCTAGGGGTATAGCAATAGTTTTATGTTGGAGGTGACATCTTTTTGTTTGAGAAAATTAGTTGAGAAATCTTTGGCCTGTCTTTGATACATTATGTCTAACAATATTCATATTCAATCAGAATTCGATTTCATTTACCCCAGAGACAAAACTGGTGGGAAGGGGGTAGGGTGAAATGGCGGGATTTTCGTAAACTGAACGTGATGATTCTCACCCTTTCCGTCGGAAAAGACAATAAGATTGTGTAAAAGGTATAAGGGTATTGTGTGTGACGAGTGTCTTAAATCATGGCCGAATACAGCGGGGGGGGGGGGGTTGCCCTCCCAGAAATTTTGAAAACCTTTATGTTTTTAACTGAAAATTGTTCACGAAATTCACCAAAAGCGAGTACGAAGTCTTTTAATTTCACTTTAGAAAATGTCGCTTTCGAGTTTCATTGAATTTTTTTAGGCATCCTCCCCCGGGGAGGGGGAATCCTGCTAAAAATTAACGGCCATGTGTAAAATTGACCCGGGGGGCCACTTCCATTCACGAGTGGATACCATGCGCGACCATGGGGTCTCGAAAAGCACCCTAAACACTTAATTTCCATATTCTGAAAATGCACCCCTTAACAAGTATTGGCGTGTGAAACCTTACCCTTAATAAGTATTGGAAACAAAACGATATTCCCTGAAATGAACCCCTAAACAAGTACAGGAATGGCAAATATTCCCTGAAATGAACCCCTAAACAAGTACAGGAATGTTTTATTGTTACGGGTCCTTCGGTCGTCGGCTTTACCTTATTTGGTTTAGTACGACCCCAGCTTCTACACCTCGCGCAAATCGGACTCTAAACACGAAGTGTTGGGGCAATAAGGACATCCTTTATAATACATTTTAATTTTGTTTTATCATCCCCGCAAAGTCAACCCTAAACACGTAATTTTCCTAGTGAAATAGATACCCTTTTTTCATTATTTTAGTGTTTTTGACACCCTTATCACGTTACGTACGTAACGTGCCCTATCGTGAAAAAGACATTCTTTTACGTGTTTTTTTGATCGCGCATGGTATCCACTCGTCAATGTAAGTGGCCCCCCGGAAAATTGAATGCATGCATATAAATGTACGATAAAGAGACAATGATCACTGATGATGAGGCCAAGGTTTACCGGGAGAGAGAAAGAGCAATGTTGTGCAAACTTGTCTCACATTGAAAACTGATCTTTTGAAAATCAGTGACCCGCAGTGTATATATTCAGCTATAGGACCAATAATAGTTCAGGTTTATGAAGATAAAATAGAATTCAAAGGGACTTCATAATTACCTAGCAACACCTAGGCGAACTGTCGGGCTGAAAATTCTGGACACCATACATCAAACCATACCTGTGAGTATATTCTGCATGATTGAATAATGTTCTTGATATTACACGTAACGTAGTAGATTCTAACTGAAGATTTTCCAGTATATTTATATATTTTTTTAAACATAATAATCACTGACCCGAGTCACCTTGTTTAGATTAAGCTAGCTGCATGGTTAGGCTTCAAGCGGTACGTGGTCGTGGATTTATCAACACGACTTGATTTTGAGTACGGTGTTGCAACGTTATTGAAAAACTGTCACTGACAAACAGATGGGAGGAGTGTCTGGTGCCCCCTCCCCCTTACTAGTGTACGACGCAGTGTATTCACTGTATGGAACACGATGTGAAATCACCTTCACATAATTAGATGTGAGCACCAACTTCAACAGTGTTAATCAAAATATATTCTCATAAATAATAATAGAAAAAATATATATACGCAGGGCCGGGGGGGGGGGGCACTCGACCAAAATAGTGGTAGGGGTGTGCCGCGGGCGAGACAAAAAACGGGGGCCTTGGAGCGGGCTTATTGTAAAAAGGAGGGTCCTCGGAACTACAATTTTGTGAAAACGGGGGTCCTTGGAACAGATCGCCAGCATGTGAGTACGTTCGTATGCGCCCCTATGGAACGGGCATGCGTGCATGATGCGGCTAGCGCGGCCTCCTCCGGGTGCTCTCGCGCAGAGACGATGGTCGGACAGCGCTCGGCGGCCGCTTTTCACCAAAATTGCAGCAGATCAATGCGACCGTAACGGCGTAATGAAAAATATGCGAAGCTTAGGAGCGGATTTCTTTCTTCTTTTTTTTCTCGATGAAAACAAAATGCTATGCCTTGGAGCGGCTTTCTTTTTTTTTCTCAATAAGACAAAAATGCTATTGGAACGGAAATATGAATGTGAAAATGGGGGTCCCCTCCGCGGCACATACCCACTATGCATTATATACTGAGTGCCCCCCCCCCCGGGACCCAGAGTAGCCACTTCAGTTAGGAAACTGCTCTACCAGCAGGTCCTGCATAACATGCTCTTTTTACCCTTCTCCAAGCCTTGTGATCAGCTGACCATATAACATAATGATTAAACAAAAACTTCAATAACGATAGAAAGGAAATCACTAATCTACAACGTAAAGGGGGGGGGGTGACTATAATGCCTGAATGAAATTATACAATCAAACTTGATGAATAACGATTTTAGGGAGGGCGCTATATTAGACTGATGACATCATGTGCATTAGGTCCATTGGACGAAATTATGTTTTTTGGGGGGAGTGATAGTGTAATGTATCCCTTTGGTGCGCCTTCTTTTTTCATCAAAAATAATATGGAGGACAGGACATAGAGGTATGTCTATTAAATTAAACGGATCAACAGAATAGTGGTTCGATTTTGTGGTGACATAACTGTGACAGGTGATAATGTATAAGAAAAATGTTCTGGATATCTTGCTCCGGTGCATGATACTCATTTCGTTATGACATGTTTTAATAATAATAATGATAATAATACATTTTTATTGCGCCTTTTCTAATTCAAGATACAAAGCGCATTGTATTGAGAGGAGAAATAAAACATAGAAACACATATAAATGCAAATGAAAATTTAAACAATAAAAGACCAGTGCTGGCAAGCGGGAGTTAGCGGAAAAGATGTGTTTTTAGATTTTTCTTGAATACATTGAGTGAAACGGAATTCTTTACAAAGTTGGGAAGATCGTTCCATGTTCGTGGAGCAGTAGCTAGGAACGCCCGCTTGCCCGCATTGGTTCGACATCTCGGAATCTGGATAACTCTACTGGCATGAGATCTTAGATTATAGTTAGATTGCTTTACATGAATGAGATTACACAGGTATGAGGGTGAGAGACCATCATGACCATTGATGGCTTTATAAACTAGAGTAGCGGTCTTAAACTGGAGTCTATGTTGTACAGGGAGCCAGTGCAGAGTGCTAAGTAGAGGTGAAGTGTGGGTGTTCTTGTGCTGACAAAAGATGAGACGTGCTGAATGGTTCTGGAGACAATGGATGTTTTTAGTTGTAGTGCCGTAAAGAAGACTGTTGCAATAGTCAAGGCGTGATAGGACCAGGGCGCGAATAGCAGCATGTGTGGTGTTTTCATCTGTTTTCATTGTTTCTTTAGTACAATGGAGAGATGGGTTGGACGAGTTGCCTTGGTAACAGGAGCATCAGTTGGTATTGGAGCAGCAATTACTAGAGCCCTTGTAAGACATGGGATGATTGTCGTCTCCTGCGCCCGTGGGGTTGACAAAATACAGGTAATATTTTAGATGAAGGTCGTTTGCCCAAAACTTTGGTTGAACATCATTTTTTCGATTCTAGATCATAATGGGTCCGATATGTCGGACCCTTATGTGTTATTCAGAGATAAAATAAAAAAAAACGATGGAAATCGTCAGCGAGTTTATCCTGACCATAAAGAGAAATTAAGTGAGATCAATCAGTAAAAGTTAAAAAAAAACGAGACATCTATGAAATTTGGCTGAAATCATAATTTGTATTGAATTTGTACATGAATTAACGTTTTGGGGCGATTTCGGGTCTGACATAACGAAATGTTTTGTAACATCGGGAGGTGCGTACACGGGGGTCGCAAATTTTGTTTTAAACTTTGTGCATGACAAAACAGTCACGGCACCAGCTTTTCGCGTGACAGATTTATTGCGAAAATGTCGAGAGGGGGCAGGGGTGCTGAATAAGCAGCCTCTTCTCAGTCTTAATAGAGTAAATATTGTTGCTATCAAAGTCAGAGATGATGTAACAAACGAATATACGCGTCGCATCAAATCATCATAATCTTCCCTTTTTTCTATAAACCAGGCGATAAAATGTGAGCTTGAAGCTGAGTCTGCACCTGGTAAGGTTCATCCAATCCAGTGCGATCTTACCAAGAAAGATCAGATAGCAGCCATGTTTGAAGAGATCAAGAAGGAGTTTAGGGTAGTTGATGTATGTATCAATAACGCAGGTCTGAGCACGGGTTGCCAACTTGTGAACGGTAATCCGGAAGATTGGCAAGTAGCACTAGATGTAAGTACACTTCTCATATATTCAATTTTCTCTTTGGAGAACCGAGCCAGAATGATTTATATACCATTTAAAAGTATAAAAAAATACCCCCTTTTTTTATTGTAAAGTCGTTCTATGTCTAAATAGGTATCAAAATGAGGGAGGGGATGATATTGAACACTCCAAAATTTTCTGGCGTATAAAGTATCCGCCAGAAAACTGGATCTGCCGCTTCAACGAAAAAAATGCATATGAATTTGTGGATGATCGAGGAGTTCCAGGTTACCAGGAAAAAACAACTCTCAGTGTGTTTCGGTCAAAATGGATAAGTAAAAATTTGCAGAAAGGACTTGGCATTTCTATATCTAAATTTTACACGTAGAGATAGTGGAAAAGGAGATTTTAAGATTTGGTTATGCTATAATCACTGTCTTATGTAAAGTCCTTCGTGGAAACATGCCGTGTGGACTCACAAAAAACATTTTTGTATCTGAGACAAATAATTCAGTGAAATACTGAACTTGATAATTTATGTAACATGTTTAGAATTGGGCCTGCACCTAGGACTTGTCTTGCTCTAAGTTTTCTTGTCATATTACCAATGAAATAATGTCTCTTTTTATTTGCATGTCAGGTAAATGTCATGGCTCTGTGTATTTGCACACAAAATTCAATCAAACTAATGCTGGATAACAATGTGAATGATGGACAGATTATACATTTGAATAGGTGAGTAAATACGATTTGTTTTTCGCCCCTTTCCCTCACTTGCTTCCCCGTAAAATGACTGAATAAATTTGAAACTTGAAGTAATGATAAATAAATTGTTGGTACTTTGGTCTGAGGCAAGGGAATCTAAGGGAAGGACTAAAAAATGCACGCCTCAAGGAAGCTTTCAAGTAGGTGCTGCATTGCTTCAGCAGCGTCACAACGTCTCAAGGAAGCTTTCAAGTAGGTCCTGCACTGTTTCAGAAGTCTCACAATGTCTCGAGGTCGCTTTCCAGTAAGTCCTACCATTAGACTCAAAATGCCTCAAGGATGCTTTCAAGTAGGTCATGCATTAATTGTTTCAGCAGCCTCACGATGTGTCAAGGAAGCTTTCAAATAGGTCATGCATTGCTTCATCAGCCTAACAACGTCTTAAGGAAGCTTGTCATGCATTGCTTCAGCAGCCTCACAACGTCTCAAGGAAGCTTTCTGATAGGTCCTACGTTGCTTCAGTAGCCTCTAAATGCCTCAAGGAAGCGTTCAAGTAGGTCGTGCATTGCTTCAGCAGCCTCAAAATGTATCAAGGAAGCTTTCAAGTCTGTCCTACATTGCTTCATTATCCTCACAATGTCTAAGGAAGATTTAAAATGGGTCTTGCATTCCTTCAGCAGCTTCACAATGTATCTAAGGACCATTTGCGTCCCAACATAGTTGCCATTCCATGATGAAAGCTTCCATTTCATGCATTTTGGCACAGCGATTTTTCGAAGCATCTCAGTGTGGGAAACACTAAACTATGAATGATTCGCCTCAGGCATGCAGTAGATGAGGACCTGGGCCCCTTTTTTCACAGCTTAGCGATTGATCATGAAATTTATTGATAATAAATTAATCGTAGAAATATTTCCCACGATCAATGGCTAAGCTTTATGTTTAGACTTCTTAGGCAGAAGAGACTGCGAAAGCGCACTGACGGTTTCCTTGAAGGTGTGGTAGGCCTACTCATAGGCGGCGGAAGCGGGGGGACAGGGGGGACGTGTCCCCCCCTAAATTTCGGGAGGGGGGACGGTCCCCCTAAATTTTAGTTGATGACCTTTTTTTTTTTTTTTTTTTTTTGCTTGTCAATTTATTTTCCTACGCCCTCCCTAAAATTTTTGGGTTGAGAGCCGTTTTTTTTTTTTGGCTTGTCAAAAAAATTTTGGTTGTCCCCTCCTAAAATTTTTTGCTTCCGCCGCCAATGGGCCTACTGCATTATGTCTAATCCGATCCCCTCTCCTCCCGAATCCATATTGGGTCTCCGAGACCACATCGTTAAATTGATGGTTTGTTCTGGATCGGCACAACACTGTGAACACGTAGTCTGCTGTGCAAACCCTTAACTCTAGTAAAGGGTCCGAATTGCAGCCTACTCATGAATTGGGTACCAAAGGCCCTCTTGCTCACGGCAAGTTTTGTATGTGCTAGTCTTTGCGTGGAGACACACTTGTTGATAAAGGTTCAATCAGGGTCTGTGTCTGCAGACTATAGTGAACACGGGCCATATTTCATGTGATGCTCAACGAAGTTAGTAAACACCATTCACAAACTTATTATTTCATGAACTGCTTGCTCCCCTTGCCTTATGCCCTGGCCCCCGCACATGTATACAGTTCCTTTTCAACTGGCTTATCTTTACGTTCGGACGTATACACAACGCAGTTAGAGTCGGTCTTCAGTCAGTCTTTAGTTTTTCTTGATACAATATAATATGACTTTACTTCGACCATACCATTTTATATCAATGTATTAAATTCAAATAGTACTGAAAAGAATTATGAATTGAATTATTGATTTACTTTAATTTTGGCAGCATGTCAGGCTACAGAGTGGTAGGAGATGGTTTCTACTGTGGAACCAAGTACATGGTGACTGCTTTGATAGAAGGTTTACGAAAAGAACTCAGGGCAATGAAAAAGAACATCAGAGTTTGCGTAAGTTTTTATCAATATGAGTTTTTTTTACTGTAAATAATGATCTGTCTGTTTTATCATGTTTACGGCAGCCATGTAATGAAATATAACTAAGGAAATAAGCAGTTTTAAAGAATAGGCGGGATCGATTGCCTGTAGGTCGTATGATATTGTTAAAAAGAATGACGTTTTGATGTTTCAGACAAGAAATATTGATGTATTGCCTGATAACGTTCTTCCTTAAAAAAAACCATTCTAAATCATGGAATGAGCTGAAATATCAGGATATAGACGTTGTCAATAGGTTGCTGATATCCAAATCTTTAAAGTAAAACAAACATATTGGGGAGGGGGCGCTACATAGAATATTTGAAATTTTCAGAGACCTAGGCGGGCGAAAATGATGATTCACTGGCTTATCATATAGGATTGGCACATTAGATTCTCGATTGTATTTAGCATTATTTGCCCTTTGACAAAGCCTGGCTTGATGATATCTGTTTATTTTATAAATTTACAGGGTATTTCACCAGGTATTGTTGAGACTGAATTTGCAGCAAGGAAAGCACGCCAAGATCCAGGAGAATGTTCTTTTTATCAGACAAATCCGGTGAGCTGAACTTTATGTGAATGACTTCTGTATCACTTTTTTCAGAAAAGTGGACTTGAGACTGATTTGCACAAACTCTTGGCTCATATCTAATACCAAAAAAAAGATATAAGCGTCGTGGAATAGCGGTTCGGACTCTCGCCTTCGGGTCATTTGTTCGAATCCCACCGCTGCCTAGCATCCTATGGCAAGGCGTCAATCCACAGTTTGTCTCTCTCCCCCAGGTGTTAAATGGGTACCCGCTAGGATGAGAAAGCCTATGTAGTATTCCTAGCAATTGAGTTTTGGAACTCTTGTTGGAATGCTCCCTAGGGAGTGGAGAAATGTATACATTCAGGCATGTCAGGATCCGATGACTGGGGTAACAGTAATTGCAATGTTAAGCGCTTAGAAAAAGACTGTATTAAATTAAGTGCATATAATAATAATCATCACTATTATTATCATCATTATAACAGAATATAGTTATAAGATAGTCAATGAAAAAGTATTTAAAACGGAACTATGCATGTACCATTGAGGAGAATTAAAAACTTCACCAAGATTTTTCTCAAATTTTATTATTTCATCAAAACTAAGTTATCGTCAAGGTGGGCTTCCCCTTTTAATCAATTAATAAGACAAGTACTGATTAAATATTTATGAAAATTGTTATTTCATGATGGAGATGAATATTTTGAGACTAAAAAAGTATCTTCTTATCATAATTTCTGGAGAATTTTTTTTTAACCTTGTTTAATTAGAGTATCAAAGCAGAAGATGTTGCCAATCAAGTCATTCACATTCTTCAGCAGCCTCCTCATGTTCAGGTACGATTTTTAGATGGAATTAACTGGCCTTTGCCTGCAGTATTGCCCTGCATAGCAATGACGGGTGCGTCACTTTTCCAACGACGCGCCGTCGCGACGTTGACGACGCCGCGGCGGCGGCGTCGTCAACATCAAAATCTTAACCAAGGATGAGTATTCAAAATGTAATTTTACAAATTTATAGTATAAATTATAAGGACTTAGTGTAGTAGGTTTGACGGTACACAATGTCTCTTTCTTGGACAAGTGTTAGTCCTGAAAAGGACCATCAAAACTTGGTAGTGGTCCTTTTTGGGTGGTCCTTTTCGGGACCAACACTTGCCCATGAGAGATAAATTGTGTATTGTGAAACCTACGACACTTTTCTTCTTCGCCATTGAAACCTTTAGAAGTTACATTAAAAGGACTTGTCTCACGAACCTGATACATTGGGTTAAATGGGTGCCACTGTTCATTTTCCATGAATATCATGTAATGGAGTCAAGGTCAAAGGTCGTTTGGGGTCAACGTGCTTTTTCTTTGCTTGTAATACCATCATCAAAACCGAAAGAAATGTTAAGATTTTGAACTGAAAATAGACACACTGGTTATGATTGTGTAGTCTGTGTTCCCAAACTACCACTTTATTTCCGCCAGTCCAGGTTCCTCTTAAAACTACAGTTCCTATTTAAAACTAAATCCGGCTGCTGCTGCAGCAGCACGGTATAATTTCCGGATGTTTCCATTTCATTTTTTTATACGCACGCATTAATATTCAATTACATGCAGAAAGGAAAACAAGATGTTTTTTTCAATTTGTTTTATATCATTTTTTTGTAGATTCAGTGTGTGTACATTGCCAGGAAACGTTTATTTGATAAATGTTGTTATATTTCTTTAATTCATGTTGATTCTTCTGTTAATTTTGTTAATCTGTTTTTTTTCTTTCTTTTAGATTCATGATATACTGCTTCGAGCAACTGAGCAAGTGTTATAGTTCAAGTTTCATACCACCGATAATCCTGCAGGCATCTTGATCGGCTGCAACCAGAACTTTAAACCAACTATTTTTTTACAGCATGCACTAGCCTCTATATATCTTTGTCATTAAACTTCCCTATGATAATGACTATTCGTTTAACATGATTATACAACACTTTCGATAAACTGCATCTCGTGATAATATATATCAGGGCCATTATCTTCTATCATTATCAAGCGTCATAGTTCTATTATTTAGGAGAATATGATAAAAAGTCATAATGTTTCATTTAACATGAACCAAGATATGACTGATATATTATCCTAGATATTTTGTATCAGTGTTATGTAACTTACGCATTTATTGAATTGAAGCATAATACCAAATTACATGATTTCCAAGAGATTCCAATTTCATTTCATTATGCAGTGTGACATTTCGCCTTACTTCGTAATTGTAATGTTGAAAATTGACATGAAATGAATTCTTTATCAGTCAATCAATACAAAGACTATGTCCTAATATTTTCATGAAGACTGATACAGAGCATGAAGAAAAGGGATTGTGTACACTCAGAAAGACACCTACCAATCATTCCACACACACACACCCACACACACACACACACACCCTCCCTCGCACATTCGCAAACCTGCTCACACATAATACATTACCTCTCTCGCGCACACACACGCTTTCAAAACACTTCATACACAATATAATTAGGAAGTGTTTATATTTCTCCTATCTCATTGGTTATGTATTTCGTCGATCAAAAATCCTGACAATGGACAACTTTCCTTTGGCTATACCTACCTTCGAAATGGCTTCCCTGATTTCAAAACTACTTATGTTGAGCACCTCACAAGGATGTGGTGGTGTGTGTGAGAGGTCTGTGTGGGAAGGTGTGTATTTTCATTCCATAATTCGGACAGCAGTTTGTTAACTGATGAGGCCACCCTGATTAAATAAAACTGAAAATAAATAAATGAATAAGTTTTTTTTTTAATGTGTTTTTGTTTTATCATTAATATGAAACAAAGATTTGTCAATTTTGTTGGGATTTATATTGAGTTTATTTGAATAAAATCCTTAATAAAAATTTAATGATAAAAAAGTATATTATTAGGGTGTGAAGGTTCGTCGGGTTGTCTATGAGGAAGGATGAGTAGATGTCTTTCTGCCTGCTCTGTTTGATTCTTGCACCAAGCAACCTAGCACAATTGAGGTTTTACAACCTTCTGGACATTGTCTAGCGGTCAGTCATGCATACAAGATCATGGATAATAACTCTATCAAGACATTCATCAATAAATTAATGGGTAAAGTTCATAATTCAGACAATACAACTAAAAAATGATGGTGATTTTTTTTCTGACTCGTTGTGTATGAGTAGATCTTCATATGGCCCTTCGGAACATGTTGGAAGCGGGGGTGCTGAAGCATCCCCCAAAGATTTCCTTGGGGGTGCTGCTTGTATTATTCTCCATAGGCAGCACCCCTAGGTATTCTGGAAGATTTGTAAAAATGTAACCAAAATGAGGTTGTAGAAACCCCCTTTTTTGTTGCTTTTTATTTTTTTCAAGATTGATTTGACCTCAAATTTGTAATGAAACCCCCTTTTTTGCTCTTCAATTTACATCAGCAGCCACTCAAAGAATTGTTCTCAGGGCCATGGATCTTTATGAAGACATTTGTGAACAGGCCCTTTATTTATTAGCCACAAGTCACTTTATTCTCATTCACCAAGCTTCTATTTATTCTCAATTTGAACACAGTCTGTACAAAAGATGAAATTCTTGCTGTTACTTCAAACATTGCATTGTCAGATCATGTTCTTTTGTTGTTGTTTTTTTACAAAAGTTAATGTGCAACATTAGAAATAATGATATGATTAAAAATAATAATGACAACAATAATAGTTTACCGTATGAAGAGTAGTAGTGTTGGTGGGTAAATTATATCAAGGATAAAGATAGAAATGTTAGCACTAATGATATCAATAATGATGATAATTAGAATAACAACGGTTGATTACGATTAAATCATATACTAGTACTGTTATGCCTACTGATAGGTAATTATAAGTTACATTTAGGTTTTATTAAAGACATCATATTGTCAATAAGTATTATGTTTCCGGTGGAGATCTACTATACCGTGTGAGTAAAAACAATGACACCTCACATATCCCCAGTTTAAGGGAAAAAATTATATGTCATGAACACTTAATCATTATGATGGCTGAAAGGAATGTAATTAATGAATCCACTAAAATCCACTGCAAAACAAGTTTCCAATGATTAAAATGAGAATTGTTCAATAAACACATTTTAGTATCAATCCTCAAGTTAATTTCATTGAAAATGAATTGGAAAATATCTATAATTGATACCTGGATTCATTCATTGCAAAATCCACTTTGGCGGAAATCGCTCCCTTTACCATGTCGATCCGTGACGTCATACTATTCAGGGGGGGAGGGTAAACAATGATCATCCGCCTTGAACAATAGATTCACAACACAAATAGACGCCCATTATAATTACCCCTTGATTAGCCAAGCCTTTTACCACATTATGATATCAAATCAGTTGGGAGAAGATAATCTTTCATGCCATAGGCCTATTATAATAAGCATGCGTTCATGACATATTTGTGACGTGTCAAGTTTTTTTTTTTAACCCACACGGTAGATCGAAATTTTGACCATTTAAAGAAGAAGGTGAAGCCACGACCGTTTCATGTAGTATTTCTTTCACTGTATGAGATCACTCAGAGTGATCTTCAGTGTTTTAAAGTACAAGTCCACTCCAACAAAAACTTGATTTGAATAAAAAGAGAAAAATTGAACAAACATAACACTGAAAATTTCATCAAAATCGGATGTAAAATAAGAAAGTTATGGCGTTTTAAAGTTTCGCTTCATTTCACAAAACAGTTTATATATATGCACATCTCGGTCGATATGCAAATGAGGAACTAATAACATCACTCACTCACTACTTTTGTATTTTATTATTTGAAATATGAAATATTTTTATTTTCTCGTCATTGTTTTGTGAAGTGAGGTTTAATTCCTCCCTGAACACGTGGAATTCCATTTTTTTTTACATTTTGTGCTTCAGGCAAAAAGGTCCTAATCGTCAAATTCGTAAAAATTGAAATATTGCATAATTCAAACAATTAAAAACAAAAGAAATAGTGAGTGAGTGACATCATCGACTCTCTCATTTGGATGCAACTGGGTCGTTCACATAACTATTTTGTTAAAAACAAGCGAAACTTTGAATTGTCATAACCTTCTTATTTTACATCCGATTTTGATGAAATTTTCAGCATTGTGCTTGTCTGATTTTTCTCTATTGATCCAAATCAAGATTTTTCTGAGGTGGACTTGACCTTTATAGCTACCCGAACTTTTTTCTTCACTATATACATAATATATATATGTATGTATTTTTTTTTTGGGGGGGGGGGTAGTAAAGCATTGTTCGATGTACTAGTACTCCATCTTCGTAGCCGTAGCCATGGTAACCTGCACCCGAAGTCACTGCATGATGACCTTTTGGTGCTTTGGGGACCTCCCGTTTACCTCATTGGAAGCGAACCGATCGCAATTCTCTTAGTCATCTATAAACAATAAAATGAAATGATTTGTCGACACCGCATGCTCATTCAGCCCGACATTCAGTGCAGTTTTATTTCGTCGTTCCAGAAGTTGTCAGCGCTGAACTGCTGGTATTTATCGGTAGTCAACAAGCTCCATTTTGTGTGATTTCATTCTCGACGTGCACATATTAGATATAGACGCGGTTTTGAACATAAAAATAATTCACGATTTACCATCATGGTGGGGAATAGTTTGAAACTAGTGTTGGTTGTATATCTTGCTGCTACCGTAGCGGGTTCTGCCTTGGACAGGAACAAGAGACAATGGGACTTCCCTTTTGATGATTTGAGTAAGATTTCTTTTTTTTATGATACCATTTCCTCTTTTCGTTGCTGTCGTTTAAGATCATGGTGTAGCATGCAATAGGATGACAATATCATATAGATTATAATGTATAGAAATTTCATTATCACTGTCATGGTGGACGAATTGAAACGACTTTGCCATAATAATCAACACTTTGATTGTGGGCATCAACGGGAAGACAAGACAAGACTTTCATTTCATTTTTCTGCTATTTTGTTAGACCCCCATTATCCCATTACACGAACTCAATGATTATATTTTTTTCTTTTCGCTGATGAATATTATGACACGACATTTCATGTGTTGTTATATAGGCCTAGTCCCCCCCCCTCCTCCCCTGACTGATCATCAACTGTAGACATATACCAATTCATGCGCTCTTGCTCGTTCAATCCTTTATGATTTTTTAAAAATGCATTATTGCTATAAACGGAACAATTAAATTAATAATATGTACCACCACGTACATGTCTAGATTTTTGAAATATTTCCATAACTTATGGAAATATTTCAAAAATCTTGACGGACCATAACCAATTTTCTTGATTTCTAAAGTCTATAAATATCTATTCTCTATGACGCATCGCGAGAGTGTGTGATCACTGTATTATTTCTCTTATTTTTTACCATTAAAGTTAGTATTATGTGGTTCTTTTTGGCAATTTAGTATTGAAACATTTAACTTGTTTCTCGTTTACATGGCTTGCAGATCCTCGTCATGCGATGAATGTATACGATTCTATCGAAGCAAAATAATCAAGGTTACGCCCGGAGTCCATTACTTAATTAGAACTGTTATCAATTTGGGGAATGTTTTTTTTTATTTCACATTATCCACATACTAATTATTTAAGGGCATACACATTCATATAAGCAAAATCTGAAATGGTAGATATTATGCATTTACCAACATAAAGCTTGAAATAGTCTTTGAATAATTATTATTTAATTGATGTTACCTAGATTAAAATACGCAAGGTGCATATAGTCACTATACACTGTTTGATGTTTTATTCAACGCTGTTTACTATTATGAACCTTACAGTCTTTGTTCGAACAAATGTTTAAAATCTTTAACAGCAAGGATCAATTTATTATACTTGATTTTCAATAAATTAAGCATGGCTGTTTTATAAAGGGATATACCAGGATGACAATTTCATATCTCAATAAATAGAGTAAAATTCACAAAGCAAAATACTGAATATCTAGTCGAAATCGGATAACGAATAGTGAAGGACTTAATTGAATTTTAATCTTTAGCAATATTTGAGGAAACAGTTATATGCGCGTCGTCATGAATGTTCATTATGTGGGCTGATGATGGCACATCCCCATTTTCCTTTTTCTTACGTTATTATATTGAATCACAATTGTTTTATTTTTCATACATGTGTGAATGATATGTCTCCATTTTTATTGAAATAAGTTGCAGCAATAAATATTTAATGCACCTAACCATTTATTTGTTCTTCGTAGAAAAAATTGAATAAACCAAATTTGATAATATAAAATACGAAATGAAAAGTGGGGATATGATATCAGTTTGCTCATTGAATATTCATGAATACATGCCTAGAACTGTTTCATCGGAATACGCAAATTCAAATGCCATGTCTTTAGTTATTCCTTGTCCGATTTCGATCAAATTTTCAGTGATTAGTTTGTATAATTTTTCTTTATCTGTTCAAATCATATTATTTCAGCCTTGACTATCCCTTTAGAGTTTTAAATAGCGTAGCGTTTACATTTTAAACAGGGTTTTTAGTAATGTGTAACTCTTAAATCATCATGAACGTTCGAAGAAAAGTAAGGATGATGAAAATTTATTTGGACGTAAATAAGGTTGATTTACATGTATTTCATCGAATTGCCCAAAGTATGTGGGATTAAAATAGTTTCATGTATGCATAGGTTTACCTTTTCTTTGATTTCTGAAGCATCCGATTTTCATCAAATCATCTTATCAAATGAAAAACATTAAGTGTTTTAATGATTGCGTGTATTGTTGCATGTATTCTTTCATGCAAACTGATTGTAATTCAGCCATTCGGCTCTATACGTATTTTTAAAACAGATAGACAATTATTCAATAACATTTGGGGAAAGCTGCAATTATGAATGTGTTTGACTTCAAATTTTCCCAACATAACAGCAAACGACTTGGGCCCGTATGGCCACTGTGGAAAGCCGACCATGGCGATACCAAACGGCGGCATAAAGATCCTCCCTGTAGTTGACTTTGACGACGTTAACGATAACTCGTGTTTTACTGGAAGTACAACATTTTGCGAACCCAAGTTCTACTGCAACACTGGTTATGATGTGAACGGCAACATCCACCTTGAATGTGTGCAAGATCCGTTGACCGGGGAATACAAGTGGGAGGGTGACATCCCGACCTGCACAAAGGAGTTTTCAAGGATCTATGTCTATGTGATCGGTAAGTGCACACTGAAAAAAATCCGGTGTTGATTTAACACCAGCCCGGAATCTATATATGTCCACACCAGAGAAGTGTTAGACAACACCACTTTTGTTTTGGTCTTTACACCAGATACATGTATGTGTTTATACAACACCAATTAGTATTAACACAGCATCGGTTTGATTCCAAACTGGTGTTATTTCAAAACTTCTCTGGTGTGGACATTTTTAGATTCCGGGCTGGTGTTAAATCGACACCGGAGTTTTTGTGGTTTATTTTTGTATTGTAATATGATGCGTATTTGTTTTTTATTGCCTCTACTTCGGGCTTTACATAATTACACCGTCATGAATATAGTGAAATTTGTGAGGCAAAACGCTTCATGTTTTATCAAATAGAGCCTACATATTAAAAATAAGGAACTTACTATGTTTAGATTTTTTAAACAGTCATATGCACTTCGTCAAGAATATTCAATAGATGGGCTGATGATGTCATGTCCCAACTTTCTTTTTTTTATTATGTTATGAGATGAAATCATAACACTTTCATACTGTCATACTTGTGTGTTTGAAATTTCTCGGTTTTTACAAAATAAGTTTCAGCAATGATTATCTTGCACTTTTATATAGCATGGAGTACCCCTTTAAAGAGCTTGCTATCAGTTGAAAAATATACTTTTCAGTAAGGCCGTGATCCTTTCTTGAAAAAAATATATTCCTTCCTTCTCTCTTCTTTTCTATTCTCACTATTATATGGGTGGTTGCCCCCCCCCCCCGATCGCCGCCCCTGTGTACAGTATCATGTCTGTTGGTGGCATGACGCGAAATACCAAAAGCTGACATGCTTTTTGTCTGTTGGCAAGCACATTTGACTGTGGATACACACGTATTTTATCTGTCCGCCCGTGTATTATTATACATGTAATTTCATAACACTTTTCTTGGACGCAACGACAAGAAATCTGTTGGCAAGCACATTTGACTGTGGTTATACACGTATTTTATCTGTCCGCCCGTGTACTATATTATACATGTAATTTCATAACACTTTTCTTGGACGCAACGACAAGAAATTTGTTGGCAAGCACATTTGACTGTGGTTATACACGTATTTTATCTGTCCGCCCGTGTACTATTATAATTTTATAACACTTTTCTTGAATATTCTTGAACGTGTGGAGCGTTTTGGCCCAGTGGATTAGTCTTCGGACTTTGAAACAGAGGGTCTTGGGTTCAAATCCCATCAGCCATTGCGTGATTTCCTTCGGCAAGAAATTTATCCACATTGTACTGCACTCGACCCAGGTGAGGTGAATGGGTACCCGGTAGGATTTATTCCTTGAATGTTTTAGCGCCTAATATGGCCGCTCAGCTACAGCCGGGGTAATGAGTAATATACCAAGTATATTTCAGTGCCTTGAGCACATAATATTATATATTTATATGTGCTATATTATTATTATTATTATTATTGAACGCAAGGATAAGAAATCATTAACACGTTTGATAAGAAATCATTGTTATCGTATGTATGAAATTCAAAAAATGTATGTTTGTTTATTTAAAGTGAATTGCATCACGTATCAAAAGTGTTTATGATGTGAACATTTCAGACAGTACGTAATATATGAACTCCTATGTTTTCACAAACGGACCGTACGGGGAGAGTCCAAGGAGTTACAGCGTTTTCCTATATTATTAATATGATGTCGCTTCTCGGCCATTCACCCTTACGCTCTAAAAACATATTGGGTAAAAATGCTTCATGGGGGTAATTATGTGTCCGACTAACATTGGCAATTTCTTTGGGGCATTTTTATTTATCCAGTGTGATGAAAATTTTGCCCAATATAAAGTAATTGCTGCTTATTTTTTAAACCTTACTGGACAATATGCTTCCCAAATTGGTTGGACACATAGTTACCCTCGTGCTGGTTAAAATGTTACCCAATATTTTTACATTGTACCGATGACACGACATTTGCTCCGGCGACAATTTCGTCTTAGGGTTACTGGGTTAGGATTGCAATTAGGATGCCACGTTAGGTTTAGGGTAAGGTTTAGGATAGGGTATAGTGTTAAAGGCTAGTTTTGGTAACAATATCAAAATGAGTTCAGAATCCAATGAAGTGACCAACAAAGTGTCTGTTTGTATGAATAAAACATATGTGCCAAAGGATTCTGGAAAAAATGGTGTATTTGCTGAAAAATCAGCAAATAAGCACAGGATTCGGGTAGAGCGTCGATCGGGCCCGACACTCTAAGCAATAATTATACACTGTCCCACGTGCGCTTATCTGTGTTGGGGATCTTCAGTCTGAACATTTTTCAGCGAAGATTTCAAGATTTCACCAAGTTCAGTTTATGTAACTGTACCAGATCTAGATCCTCGATGATATACTGACAAACCTTTCTCCTGAAATCAGTGTTTACTGCAACTACTGGAATTTCTCTTCAATCCAAGGTTGAAGTTGGTCATTCCATTAATGTGTTGAATTTACTGCGGAGCAATAATTGTGGCAAGAACAAATGACAAGGAACCGATTTTAACTCTTCCCACCTTTTTATCATTTAGAGTGTTGCCATGATGGAACTTTTATGCCATGTCCAAATCATCATTTTCATAATGTTCGATCTTTATTTTTTTGTTCTTCTTTCCAACAGTGTTCTCTGTCTCCCTCGTACTCAGTCTGATTGCAGGTATCGTAAGGTAAATGTCATATTACACAATATTCATTTAGTAAAACCAGCAGAATTTGCAGGGATGGATGGGGTGATGACCAATTGGTTTGGTACTGCGTCCTACCCCCCCCCCTCCCACCTGTTCTGATTACACTACTGATTTGCACGAGCTTGATCACATAAATTTTTTTTTTAGACCTATGACTAACATTTAATTCGGTGTACCGTCAATCAGTAGGCCAATGCGCTATCACAAATAGGCTTATTTCGAAAGGGTGGGTGCTGTCGCGTTAGGGTGCGTCAACGCGAACGCGAAGATTCGTCCAAAGCCCCCCCCCCCCCCGGTTTGGCTGAAAGGGTGCGTTGGGAGCGCCACGTCCCGTCGCGTTCACTGGAACGCGCCCTTTCGTCCAAAGCCCCCCCCCCCCCGCGGTTTGGACGAAAGGGTGTGTTTAATAATAATGAATAAATAAATACAAATATTTATAAGAAAGCTTAACAAACAAAAAAGACGAGTGATATGAGAAATTTGCATAGGAACATAAATCATCATATGGCACAAACATTCTTTTTAAGGTAAAAAAAAAACAATGACGGCATGCTGCATGAGGATTTTTCGGTGGAAATGTTTTATGGTGTAATATTGATACATGTAAAAATTATGACTGATTTCAAGGTTCTTTCAAATAAAAAAAAGTAACTTACCTTCAATTTTATACTTTGCAGGTGTGTATTTATTACAAAGGAAAACATTCGTATACCTGGAGATATTTGGTGTCCCCCAAATTATAAAACTTACGGCAGATGTGTCCTGGATGGGCAAGGCCAAAATTGATGTCGGGTCAGCATTCACAACGTTTAACTCTTCAGACCCTACCTTACTATATTTTACACTTGAGACCCTGCCTTAGTATATTTTGTGAGATGTATCTGTTGTGTATGTGTGCGTGTTGTGTGTATAATAATAATAATATGTGCGTGTTGTTTGTATAATAATAATAATAATAATACTTATAATAATAAAAATAATAATAATAATACTTATAATAATGATAATAATAATAATTTTCACCCCAAAGAGTGAATTTATGCAAATGAATTTGGAGTGAAAAATTGGCGCCAAGTGGCTTATTGCAAGGGTGGGTATCTGATTTTATTATCATTATTATTATTATTATTTTTATCATTATTATTATTATTATTATTATCATTATTATTCTTAGTTGAACTTTTCTTTCTTTTCCTCAAATTGTCAATGCTTTAAATGATTGAAAATCCACTATTTTACGTGCAAATTGGCAATGTTTGACAAAATACCTTATATTCAGCTTTCTTATAAATATTTGTATTTATTTATTCATTATTATTAAACACACCCTTTCGTCCAAACCGGGGGGGGGGGCTTTGGACGAAAGGGCGCGTTCCAGTGAACGCGACGCGACGTGGCGCTCCCAACGCACCCTTTCGGCCAAACCGGGGGGGGGGGCTTTGGACGAATCTTCGCGTTCGCGTTGACGCACCCTAACGCGACAGCACCCACCCTTTCGACATAAGCCATCACAAATATGATAAACTCAATTTGTCTCGTTTTCTTATCTTGTGTGGCATCATTGTAAAATTACCCTTTTTCTTTAGATATCGTATTTTTTTATTACGAGTTTAGATTCCACCGATAAGCCTCCCTAACGATTAAATCGATCTGAAAATGTTGCATATATCCTTATGATTACTATCAATATAATCTATTTATATATAGGCCTATTTATCCTTTTATTTATTATTTTAGAAATGAACGTTAGAAAAATCAGTTTCATCAGAGATTTTATTGTATAGCGGAGAAGACAAAAACCTGAATGGTTCCTAACGTTGATCGTTGTCGAGAAAATCACTTAATTGTAAATACAGTAACACAGCCCTTTATCGAATCTTGGTGCTCTTAACATGATTTATGACTGTGTGACATATAGGAAATGAAAATAGATGCGCAAAATTGCAACTTGACTCTCCTGTTCAAACAGGTTATCAGAATTGACTTCAGTGGTCATATTATATTATTGTTGTTCTATTCAACTGGTCATGGTGACTCAGTGGTAGAGCGTCCGCCTCATGAACTGGAGGTCGTGGGTTTGATTTTCGGCCTAGTCATACCAAAGACTTATAAAAATTGGACCTTCTGCCTTCTTGCTTGGCGCTCAGCATTTAGATTTGCCCGCTGGTAGAGCAGTTTCCTAACTGAAATGGCTACACTGGGTAAATAAAATTATATATTATCATTATTATCATTTGCTGGGGGGTAAACATATTTTCTCCATGAATTTTTTTTACAACACTCTAAAAACAAGAAATGATAACTTAACATTTGAAAGGTTGGAGGAGTGACAACATTTTATAAATGTTGCGTTGACCACTTTAAATGGTTCTACCCAACACTTAAAATGTTGGGTTCAGATTTATAAAAGGTTTGATGTAACATTTGGAAAAGGTTGTCACTCCTCCAACCTTTCAAATGTTGATTTAACATTAAAATTTTGGGAGTGAAGAGGAAGTGGGATGAAAATTTAAAGCTCTATTATGTCGTTAATACTGGGAAATATCTGAAATATGAATCTAACTTTTCCGCATTAAATCTCTCTTTGTTATAAAACCCAACTTGGAGGATCGACCGGGTATTGGCATAAATATTTGTATGGTGGTCGTTTTTACTAAAGCCTTTATAATTCTATGGGTCCAAAGTACGCTTTATACAAATTAGTTTCTAAAGGCGGGTCAATTTGTATGTGGCGGGTATATATTGGCACAACAGTTCCGCTTTCCTCTTTTCAGTAAGTTTGAAAGCGAAACTATTTGGATAGAATCTCCGTAATAGTAGGCTGCGCGAAAATTCGTTCTAATATCTTGTTTAGTTAGCTGTACATGGGAGCGTTATACATATATATTCAATTGTTCCATTCCAACATAATGTGTGCAAAAGGAATGACTACAGAACACACAAAGTACAGCGTATAACTGTCATTGTCGTCCGTCACTGTGTTTGTCTCATTCAGTATGCAGTTTATACATGTAATCCATGTAATTTATGTAACATCGATGTAAAAGAAATGGCTGTTGAAAAATGTGAGCAAAAATAACAACAACAATGTGAACCATGAAATTGAAATGAACAATGAATCAAAAATAATGTACTGCAACCAGTTATAAAGATTACACAAAGAGATAATATGGTCATGCCACGGATCGGAACGACGAAATGAAATGAAGAACAGTTCACAGTTTCGAGTATCACATTTTGAAATTTACAGTATTCAGACAGTTATTGCCGGGTTTATTCAGACGCATTTAACATTCAGTTACGCAATGACATCTCACTAAACTTCATTTGAACAATTGTAGAAAAACACACTTCTTGTGAATATCCTAGTTGTAACCGTTTCCAACGGAAATGACATTGTTACCCATGTTAGGCAAAATTATGTTTATCATAACTTAGTTTGATAATTGTACTACTACTACTACTACTACTACTACTACTACTACTACTACTACTACTACTACTACTACTACTACTACTACTACTACTACTACTACTACTACTGCTGCTGCTGCTGCTACTGCTACTGCTACTACTACTACTACTACTACTACTACTACTACTACTACTACTACTACTACTACTACTACTACTACTACTACTACTACTACTACTACTACTACTACTACTACTACTACTACTACTACTACCACTACTACTACTGCTACCAGTACTACTACTACCACTACCACTACATACTACTACTACTACTACTACTACTACTACTACCACTACTACTACTACTACTACCACTACATACTACTACTACTACTACTACTACTACTACTACTACTACTACTACTACTACTACTACTACTACTACTACTACTACTACTACTACTACTACACAGCAAAAACTGTGATGTTAACCGATGTACATAGAGGACCACACCCATTATTTTACACCAGTGCTAAATTGGTGGTGCTAGTTTTACACCTATAGGTGTTATTACAACACCTATGATTGTTACATTTACACTCTTTGGTGTTATGTTCAATCTCTAGGGTGTTTTAACCCGTTGCCAACGGGAGCCGGATATATACGGTTCCCTAAAACTTATTCATGTACGGGAGCCGTATATAGTCGGTTCCCCAAAGGCTATTACTCGCATCCATTTGCAGGCTTTAAAAATACAATTTCATACTATGTTTCTGCCTTTTCTGTGTTATAACTACAATGTCCATTAATTAAACTACACATTCCAGAAAGTCATACGTTTTTACCTTTTGTTTCTATAGTTTATAAAGCATTATAAAACGAGTTATGCTTCGAAGAGAGTCCAATATTGGCGTACAGTGGGCATTGCCGCGATGGAAGCTTGATTTCAACAATTTTCAGTTTCGCAGAACCACGTATATACCGTAATCAATAAAAGTGAGGGAAAACAATGGGAGCAGCGAAATGCAACCCAAAACGCACGCAGAGCTGCGTGCGTGCGCTGATATGATCAACGATATATCGAAAACGATCGATACTTTATAAGATTGCTTGTGAGGTTTCAAAAAGTCGGGGTTCGATCCCGGCCGCGGCACCTATGCCCATGAGCAAGGCATTTAATCTACAATGCTCTTTTATCCTGCTTTCAAATAAATGGAAATGCTACATGCATTACTGCTAACTAGGTGTGCACTTCTTTTTAAAAAAATGGCGCCGTTGATAAAATATAGGAAGAAGAAAAATCATGGTTTCAGTTTATAACACATCGATTTTTGTTTTCTTCTTTCATTTAGGTGCATTATTTTGCCTCTTGAAAATGGCTGTCATAATATTCAACTTCATGAACTGATCAAGCTAGATCAAACTAGAAGAGAGTACACGACTTTAAGTTGATATCGATTTCTATAATCCTAAACAAAAAGTGTATAAGCTGGCTATTGAGAATACCTCGGATCGTACGTACACTCTATTTTGTTCTAACGATACGGATGTGGTAATTGATGGAGGCATGGTCCCCTTTCCTTTGAAAATCACAAAAGGGCATCCAGCGAAGGTCAATAAAGTTGCCACTTACTAACAATGTAAAAGAGTGACTTGAAAGGGAAGGATGTACGGATGAATTCACACTTTGTCAGTTTGGTTTAACACCAAAGAGTGATAAACGCCGTGACATAGGCATAATCATGCTAATGAAGACTAATATGTGTTATTTACGATGTACAAAGTATATGAAGCATGTTTTATCCATATCAGTAATCTCATATGAATTTTCGAAAAAAAATCTAAGGTTTCCCCAATTGATTTTATTCTGATTGAGTATGTTATCGTGGTTTGGTTTGACCTGCATATAAAAAAAAATGTGATGCGATAGGAATCCAGAGCATGGAGTAAATATGCATTCCATGGATATATTATTCGAGAAGATAGAGGGAATGAAAAGCAGATTATTTTAAAATAAAATATTTATGTTTATGTCTGCAAACAGGCCTATAATGCTTGTCACGGAACAAATGATGTAAGCCGAGTAATGAATAAGTAGAGCGCCTTGATCACAATGTTTAGTGGATATTATATGAATTATTAATCATTATAATCATGCGGCTCGTTTAATTTTTTAATTGCTTGTTAGAAGGGTGCGAGAAAAACGGCATAAAGCATATTGTGATTCCATATACGTCCATTCAGTTATTTGTTTCATTTTTGGCCGTACTCCATAGAATATAACAGACGTTCAACTTTGATAAAGATAAATATGAGATAAAGCAATCAGTACATGAATTGATTAATAAAGACAATTAGTTAATTAATTAGAGATAATATATATCACTTAATATGAGCTGGAATATGATATTTAGGCAGGCGAGAATGGCCTTTCTATGTATCTCTTTTGAAGCACGCTCTTCCTCTTACAGTTCTCTAATTAACTCGTTATATTTGTATTTTCATCGGAGCTCTTATGGATTGTTGGCTACAAGGAAAAAGGAAGTGGATAAATAAAACATAAGAATTATTTTAATACATCGAAATTCTGTAAAGGTGAATGTACCGGGTGAGAAATTATATACACTTACGACATTTTAGAATTATACTTTGGCAATGCAGGTTATTATTTTCAGAGTCCTTTTTCATCTTGACGAAATTGGATATTAAAACAAACTGAACGCAGGAAATAATTTCCGAACGGAAAGTTCCTAAAATGTTAATCAAATCATATATTGTCCGAAAATTTGACAGTGAGTGTGGCGAAACAAATGGGGGGGGGGGTAAATGATGGAATATAATTTATATGCACTAGAATAAAAAAAAAGGGTATAAAATATAGTAATGGTGTAACTTGGGTTGCGATTTCATTGCTGACCTCTATTTCCCCCCCCCCCCTTTGCTTGTCAGAAAAAAGTAAAGAAAAAGTAGCGCATTTATAATCCCCTCCACCAAGAATTCCTTGGTTCACCGCCGATCTCTGACAACTAGATTACCAGCAAAACCGAAAATGTCTTTCTGGTCACACTCATTTTTTTCCATTTTAAATTGTCCAACATATACTTAAGTTATTTTTTCTTGCATTTTCCATGAATTACTAATCATTTGTTGATCATTAAATCCTTTGCACATAAATGTCAAGAAAATAACCACACACGTTCTAAACTAGTGAAATAAACTGAGAATTGAGTAAGCCTAAATAAAACGGTTTGCAGGGACTTATTGTATATTCTTGGATAATGAAAGAAAGGCAGAATGTCTTGTTTTTAATACAATTTTAATTACTAGAATCATTTGATACATAATATTCATTTTTTACACAAATACATGGCAACGTCTCCGTTGGATTTTGAATTAAGGAAATAGTTTGGAGGTTTTTGTTGAACATTTCTCGACGACGTATAAAATCTAGAAATCATTTGAAATTGATTATGGGCCGAATATGCCGGGCACCTATCCTAATGTAGGTTCTATTTTTTAGTATGGGTTGGGCTTGGAGGGCCGGGTTTGGACATATTTCTGTGATGACGAGAATATACTCAGAAGGGAAAAAATAGAGAGAGGGCCGGGGGGCACGGAACGGGAGATGAAGAAGAGAGAGAGAGCATAACCCACTTGTCTGCGCAGTGTTGTAGTACATTTTTTTCGATTAAAAGCGCCTCGTATGAAATTGAACCCTCTCCCCCCCCCCTGCGTAAGCTACTGATTGAATAGAAGGGAAAATAGAGGAGAGAGAGAATATAAGTAGAGGTTGACTAGAGGTAAGGGGATTAGAGAGAGTAGAGGGGATGGCATTCATGACAATAACAATAATATTTTTCAATCGAATTAAACTAATTTCTTTTATTCTTTACATGTAAAATATTCAAATGTTTACATAATATCAATGATAACAAATATAAACATTACTATCAACACTAACAATGATAATAACAAATAATAAAAGAAAATATAACAATCGGATAATAAAAAAAATAATAATAATATTGATAATAATAACAACAATGGTTAAGATTATGAATATAATAATGATAAGACAAAGAAAAAGATAAAATAAAAAAGCAGACGAAACAGAAAAAAAGATGAAGGGAGAAGATAATGGTGATCATGGGGGATGGGGTGGGCTAACTTAAGTAATTGGATGATAAATGATAAATAATCTTCATAATAATTGTATACCACCTTGCAAATTTTAATCGAGAAGATTATGACTTCTTGTTCAGGAGTATTACCTGTATGCATATATAGATATTTTGAAGATTCATGTTTTGGGGGGGGGCATACTTTTAAAAGAAAATATCATATTCTTCATTTTTTTTCATTTTGCATGAAGAGAAAAACAGAGAGAACAAAATTAAGCAAAATAGGACGACGGGAGTAAAAGAATGAGAATAGGTATAAAGAGAAGATAAGACGACGAAGAAAAAAGGCGAAAAAAGAAGCACAAGCAAATTCATAACAAGAATAAATAGAAGGGAAATAGAAAGAGAAAACTTAGGAGATGGAGGAGGTGTAGGATTACACAATTATCAGTGAAGAAGAAGGAGGAGAAAATGAAAAGGGAGCATTATAAAAAGGAAGAAAAAACAAGGAGGATTTCATTTGCAAGAGGAAACAAAGCAAGACTATATCAAGGGAGAAGGGGGGGGGTCTATAAATAGGAAGTATAAGAACAAAAAGATGAGACAGAGATCGAACAAAAGAAGAAAGGAAATGAGGATGATAAGATAAGAAGAATATCGAAAAAGAAGAATATGAGAAGAAAAGAAATGAGAATAATTTTGATAATAATAAGAAGATCGAAAAAGAAGAAAAGGAAGAAGAAAGGAAGGGAGAATATTATGATAATAGTAACATTATGAGAATATTATGATAATAGCAATATCGAAAAAGAAGAAGTCAAAGAAGAACTTCAAAACCCACATCACCAACAATACATTCTCAAAGAAGTCACTCTGTACGGACATAATTATAGCACTGGAGCGACAGGTGAGCTCTGAACTCCGTGCAGCCAAAACAGGAAATGAACTACGCATGAGCGAAAACTATCGATCGATCAATTCACTCATCGTGGATCGCACACACGCTTTTGTAATCAACGATCCAGCTCGCACGCACGGAACAATGGAGCTGTTCGAACTTGACATGGCCGGCTGATTAATCTCGTTTGGGGTGTTAGAACCTATTCTACTATGCCGTCGCGAACGGGTTAACACCTCAGGGTGTGGTCCTCTATTAACACCAATTGGTGTCAGTTTTAACACCACAGTTTTTACAGTGTACTACTACTACTACTACTACTACTAATAATAATAATGATAATAATATTAATTATTTTTAAATGGGTGTTTATATCTCACGTCTTTGTTTTATTTGTTTTTCTCTGTTCCAAGGTATTCTATCCGCAAGTCGAGGGAAGGATCTGCACGAAGATGTGTATCCCGCACTACGGTGGTCATTCCCAGTTCAACAACGATAACAACGAGGACTGGGGGCTCTTTCCTGCCCGGAGGGCCACCTCCATATGCTCGTTTTGATGACAGTAACATTCAAGTACCCAAAGATGAGCCCACATCCAATCCACAAGCCTAAAAGGTGCGAGGATGCGCTAAATACTTGTCGATTTTTTTTCTGTTTATTTTTTTGTTTTTCCATTTTATTTCATTTATTCATATTTTATTTCCTTATCTTATTTCCATATCATATCTCATTGATTCATTTATTTAAGTATTTATCTCTTTTTTTTGGGGGGGGGGTACTGCAGCAGCCCGAACAGGAAGTAGCGACGTACCCGGGGCATGATATGTTTTTATTTTCCAAACCCGTTCCCATGACACTAGCTCGCTCTCTGATTTTTTAAAAATTTGTTCCCATCAGTTATTAAATCGTTCTCGCGAGTAAATAGCTCGTCCCCACGAGATAGTGTTTCTCCCCTAGACCAATTAATACATTCCCATGACTTATCCTCAATTTTGCCGAGTTAGTAAGACGTTGCAGCGAGCTAAGTTGAGGGAACGACTCAATATCGTATATAGTAAGACGAAGAACGTATTGAAATGTTGTGAGAACGAGTTATAAAATAGGTAAATATCATGTCAGGTGTCGACAATCTAAATTTCAGTGATTTAAAATGAATCCTGGTGGACTGTAGTTAGGGACAAATCGAATTCTAGATTAAGATTTTATCCTAAATATTTAGTTTTAATTCTCGAGAGATTTTGATTAATAATCCTTTGAGATTAAATTTGTTTTTCAAGATTAAAACTAAATCCAGAATTCGATTGGTCCCTTACTACAGTCCATCTGCATGGATTTATTTTAAATCCCTGAAATTTATAATGAAACCATTTAAAGACTCTCCTGAGTTTGAGTATATTCCCTCCAAAATGTTTGTCACTGTTCCATATAAGAATGTAGATGGTTTGAGATAACAAAAATCAACGTTTACTATCGAAGATATTTGTGCGAATTTGAATATTATTGTTAATTGGAAATATCATATCATTATAATTTATTTATTACCACCCTTCACATGTTTGTATGTAGTAAAGAGGTTGATTTAAATTCTATAGAACGTTGTTTACCATACGGAACTTACAGTAATTGTTTAACTGTAAAAAAAAAACATGTATGCGTAATTTATTGAGAATTATTTCAAAAAATCAAATTTTGTAGTTTAAGACTTTCAACACGTCTGAACAACTACTGAAAGGGTTTATACAATAAAAGGTGCTGTATAAACATTTTAGAAAATGTTTTTTTTTACTGTGTATTATCCATATTTTAAACACTTAGTTTTGATTCCGATTTTCACAGGTCAAAGCACTGTTAGTGGACAGCCTTCCAAGAGAGATGAGATGTCTTCCTTGTCCCTTAACAACTACATATAGCACTAACTATGGTATTGATCGGTGTACATCATGGACTGCAGTGGTATTTTTACACCTTTTTGATTTTTAAGGTGTTAGCCCAACACCCATTGATATTAGAACAGCTTGGTTGTTATTAGTTTTAACACTTTGAAGTTATGTTGAAATTTTAGGGTGTAATTTTAACACCTCAGGTGTGGCTCTCTAGGAACACCATGTAGTCTCGGTTTTAACACCAGTTTCATCACCCTTTTCTCCATTGTTTGAGTAGGACCTATGCTGATCTAGAGATAAAGCAATATAGAGACTGAGTTTGATTATTTCTGAAATACGCACAGGGCTTTAGGTTTCGTTATAAAGGCTGAAAGCATTCTCTTGCTACTTTTGTATACATGAGTGTTGGCATGCCCAAAGACCTTTTATAAACTTTGCTCTTCCTAAAATTTTATCTTGTATTATGATGTCATATATCGTGTTCGATTTGCTGGTCTGAAAATATTTGTTTTAAAAGTAAACATTTACTGTCTAGTTTCTCTTTTCCTTCCGAAATGCTTCCACAGTAATCGTGCCTTGAACCAATTTTATGTGTTTTTCCAGAAGATTTATGAAAAAATCGCTGAATTATCATCCTTATGAAAACAAATGTATTTTTTTTAATGCTGAAAACCACTCGTAGTCACGCTGTATTTTTTTTCCTTACAGATTCACAGTAACCTTTTTAGGCTTTAGGAGTGTCAAACGTAGGTTTCTTTGTGTACATTAATAGTTACTAAATAAGTATGTTATTAATTAAAGTGTTAATGTAGTAGACAATAATAATCAATGTATATATTTGTATAATGATGCATCTAACATGGTTCCTGAGATGCTTCAATGTAACCATGGCCTCCATACAAGTAGGCCTTACTGCAAAACATATGTGTATAAACCCAGTCCGGGGGTGGGGGGTAGCAGCGCCAAGCTAAATTTGTGGCGTTTTCTACATACCTTTGCTTTAATTATAAAACACATTGACAATGGGCCCGGGAAAACAGGGGTGCTAGTTTAAAAAAATGACAAACAAAACGAAATAATAAAATAATGATATTCTTAAAATGTTTTCGGTACCAAAATAAAGGAATATTTGTCAAATTACAACATTTCAGCATACCAACCTGACTTTCAATGCTGCATATAGTGTATAACATACGCAGCACCCCATGACATTGACCCTATATTTGGTACTAAATGTGTATTTAAAGGGGAAGTTCACCCTGCTAAAAAGTTTCTTGCAGCAGAAAAAATATTCAAAATATCATACAAGGTTTGAGGAAAATCCATCAAAGATTGAAAAATTTATAACTTCTATAGAAGTTTAGTTTCTCGATTTGTGACGTCATATGCGAGCAGCATTCCATGTATCGCGAATTCAACAAAATCAATAAAATGTCATTAAAAAAAAGAAATAAATTGTGTTTATTGTGCTATCAGTGTATCATTTCACATACGCTCCTAAAGAAAAATATTTAGGCCATCATGAACCATGACAAAAATAGAATTAATACATTTTATATTACATAACGATTGGAGATGCTGCTCACTATGACGTCACAAATAAAAAAAATTATAAAATTCTCATACATTTTTAATCTTTGATGGATTTTTCTCAAACGTTCGCCAATATATTTTACTATTTTTTTTGGTATAGTCACAACAAACTTTTCGTCAGGAAGAACTTCCCCTTTAAACTCCATGGTCTATTCTAACACTTGTAGGATGTGGCCCTTCACAGACGGCGGTATTGTTTTTAACACCGAAACTGTGTAGATTGATTGATTTTCAACTATTAGCATTTTAACTCTCACATCAAATAGTGCGCATGAGCAGTAAAAGGTCATTCCAGATAAAACCATCAAGGCTGTATTCAGATTCACTTACAAAATTATTTGTGATACGATGATTTTGTAATTTTTCATGTATTCCTTTCATTCTTCATTTCATATTCATTTCATCCCATCCACAAGAGAGTAACAAATTTCATGATCAGTGGTATTTGACAGTAGCCCAAATTAGTATAGACAATGTGAAGATATAGCAGACAAGCGATTTACAAACTTTATCACAGACTGCGGTTACGTACAAGTCTTTGCCGTGTCTCCTTTCTCGGAATTTGAGTACCACTGAGTAATATGTCTGATAACTTACGTACACTGTAAAAACTGCGGTGTTAAACTGACACCAATTGGTGTTAATAGAGGACCACACCCTGATGTGTTAAAATTACACCTTAGAGATTAAACATAACACCAAAGAGTGTAAATGTAACAACAAATGGTGTTGTAATAACACCTATAGGTGTAAAACTAACACCACCAATTTAACACCGGTGTAAAATAACTAGTGTGGTCCTCTATGTACACCGGTTAACACCACAGTTTTTGCTGTGTAACATCGTAATTCAAATGTTAATGCTCATCCAAATGAAAAATTGATGCGAGAAAACCTGATCAAGACCTAACGGCGAATTTCCCTTATTCAAACGAACTTGCTTTCTTTACAGCGCGTCCCAGTAAAAAATAAAACTAGAAATACCAATGTCTTCTTAATACACTGAAATTCAATTGCGTTTGATAATTAGGTTAGCATTGATATCAATCATTTTCAAAAATAATTTATACAGATGTATGTATATTTCGTATTGTAGAGTCCTTTTCTAGATTTCGTTTCTTATGTAGTATTCTTGTTTACCATTTTGTACTTTACTAAGACATATTTCAATAAAACTTTCACGTAATAATAGTAATAATTCTACCTTGATTTTTTTGTTTTTTATGATCATTACAAATAATCGAAGAATGATTTATTATTTTGCGATTTGTAAGTAACCATTGAAAATAGGTCTATTGAGAAAATGGTGAAAAAAGTGGGAGAGAGAGAAAAGGAAACAAATAATGAAGAAGTAAGGGAAAGTTATTAATGCTATTATCTTAGCATCCGTGTTCAGTGTCCAGGGGCCCATTGCATAAAATATGCTATTATGGTAACTCCGCCATCCAATAGTAGCTACCATGGAAAAACACTTCAACAACCAATCAGAATCAAGGATTTCAAGGGAAATTATATACTAATGAATGGCAAATTTATTATAATAGTAAAATTTATCCAACGGAACCCGGAACTACCCGAACAAGAATCAAATTTTTAACAGAATCTAAACGAGTGTAAAGAGAGGGGGGGGGTGGGGGTCGACGACTGTGTCCGAATATTTACAGTGTGCAGTAACACAATAAGACCGATTCTAATCGACAGATGGTCGCTGTCATTGGAAACAACGTATAATAGGTTTTTTTTGTGGGGGGGGGGTCCATGTTAGAGAGCACTTGCAATTTGTTTTGATTTTTTTTTATTTCTATACTTTTTAACCATATGGCTCTGGGAGCAGCCTCGATAGATCTTTGACCCATGTTGCTCTACCATGTCTACTTACATTATAGATTTAAGTTTTTTCTCTATGGTCTTCTGTAATGATTGAGGAGGTCCTTTTTAAATCTACGTTTTTTTATGCATGTATATTTGTACTCTCCCCTATATATATTCTGATGTTTTGTGATTTCTTATTGTAATGATGTCCTTGACATCTTTTATGTACGAATGTGTAAATAAACTTTATGAACTTCAAGAACTTTATTTAGTCAGTCGGGGACTCGCTTCGACTGTGTGAATAAAGGCTAGTAATCAGTTAAGAATGAAAATAATCTCGACTGAAACTTTATGAAATCTTAAAACCAGAATGACATACATAAAGCTCGGCGTTCTGCTTAATTATCCATATAAAAGTATACAATATAATAGATATACCTACATTGATAATACATGCATCAGAAAATGGAAAATGAGTACCAACTAATATAATGAACTGGATGAAAATAATAATTAAAATTTCATAAAAAGTGGATGATGACAAACGTGTGGCATTTTTTATCTTATTTTTATGTGTGTGTGTGCATTATAATGATAAAGTCGTTAAAGGTACATCACCTCAAACATGCAATCACTAAGGCAATGGCGTCATTTTGTCTTGGGTCTCTTGTACAATATCCCAGCTTTTCTGTCCAAGAAATTCTAACTCTCGTATGTAAGATCATTGTTGCAAATCATTTTGATCCGGGGCCAAGAGAGCACATCTTCAAAATGATGACTAAATTTCCATGTGATGATAAGAAATAATAATAATAAAATGTATTGCGATCAATGCTCTCTATTTACAGGCGTATATATCAATATATATATTGTTAATTAATGTAACTTATTTTCATGCAGCGGAAAATAAAGACTTTAAATGTATAACAAATTATAAAACCAAACCACAATTTCATCTAAAGTAAATAAATGGTATGATATGGCCAGTACGTTATTACCCATCATATTTGTTGACGTGCAAACAAATTGTTTCATATGACGAATTAAAATTTTCCAATTTGTCATTTCATGTTATCCAAT
Organism: Lytechinus variegatus; assembly: GCF_018143015.1. Taxonomy (NCBI): domain Eukaryota; kingdom Metazoa; phylum Echinodermata; class Echinoidea; order Temnopleuroida; family Toxopneustidae; genus Lytechinus; species Lytechinus variegatus. Next base: position 34,163,182 of record NC_054744.1, on the reverse strand, counting down.
TTGAATGAGATATATAATTTCTTTCAATTCCAACCCTGTAATAGCCTTTAAGAAAGCAATTCCAAATTATGTTTTTGTTTAACACATACAGGCGGCTGACATGCACGACACTGGAAGATAAGTCCCTAATAAATGGACTCTGAATATGTTATGAAAATAGCGCCATCATATACAAAACCTGCAACAACTAATACTGACTGTTGATGATAAATACGGGATTTGTTAATATTAATACATGTGCTAAAGTCTTCTCTATCACATGGTAGAGAGAAATGCAATTTCAAATACATGCTTGAGCGAACACTTATTTATTTTATGTCATTTTATTTTTATTTATTATTTTCATGGGGGGTCAAGGGTGTCATAAGTGGATTGCTCTATTTAATGATATCTAAGGGTCACAGTATACTATTATTACACTCTAAAAAATGAAGTGCTAATTCAGCTCTTAAAGAGCGTGTATAGTGACTGCACTTAAGAGTGCTGCTTTTTCTCGTTCAAATTTGAACTAGACAAATCAGCACTCCGAAGTGCAGTCACTATACACGCTCTTTAAGAGCTGAATTAGCACTTCATTTTTTAGAGTGTATACTGTCACAGTATACTATTATTATTATCATCATCATCATCATCAGTAGTAGTAGTAATAGTAGTAGTAGTAGTAGTAGTAGTAGTAGTAGTAGTAGTAGTAGTAGTAGTAGTAGTAGTAGTAGTAGTAGTAGTAATAGTAGTAGTAGTAGTAGTAGTAGTAGTAGTAGTAGTAGTAGTAGTAGTAGTAGTAATAGTAGTAATAATAGTAGTAGTAGTAGTAGTAGTAGTAGTAGTAGTAGTAGTAGTAGTAGTAGTAGTAGTAGTAGTAGTATTAGTAGTAATAGTAGTAGTAGTAGTAGTAGTAGTAGTAGTAGTAGTAGTAGTAGTAGTAGTAGTAGTAGTAGTAGTAGTAGTAGTAGTAGTAGTAGTAGAATAGAAGATGAGCTGAAGGCAGAAGGTGACTGTTTCATCACCGTCCAGTGGTGTAACTACGGGGGGGCATGGGGCGCGTGCCCCCACCCCCATCGGCTGACAAAAAAAACGGGAAAAGGAGAAAAAGAGGGAGAAAATAAGAGAAACGTAGTGGGAAATTTTATAATGTTATTATGTTATGTAATATTGTTATTACGTAAGAGACATTTTTTATCATAACTTTATGAAACATAATTTACTTAGGGCCTATGTCTTCATTGTTCCTGGTGCTCGCATTGTCTGTTTAACGAGATATATAATCCTGTTGTACTAAAACCTCCCTTTTTCAAGTCAATAGACACCAAATATATTTCCTCGCACTTCGAGTTATTGTTTTATGAAGTGACATATGCTTCTTTTTCATGACTACTTAGAGTGATTGCCCCATGTTAAGTCCTTAATACGAAACATTTTCTGTTCGTGATTTTGTTCGCATTAGTGGATTGGTGAGATATGTCTGCTCTCCATAAAATCCTAAAATCAGTCCTTAAAAATAATGTCCCTTTTTCGGAATTTCAAAAATTTTCAGCTCGCGCTTCGCGCTCGCATCATTTGGTTAGTGAAATAAGTATGGTCTTTGTGAATTCGTACAAAACAAGTGTTAGAATGCCCCCACTTCAAGTCTGAATCATCTAAATTTTCAGCTCGCGTTTCGCGCACGAAATATTTGATTAGAGAGATGCGTATGTTAATCATGATTAAAATGACTATTAAGCTGTAATTCTAACGAAATCAACAAGGCTAGCGTTTGGCACTCGCATTACATGACTTTGGTGAGATATGTATACTCTTCATGTATTCCTTAAAAATTGTCCTTAAAATATTCCTGTATGGGGTCAATATATACAAACACTTAAGCTCGCGCTATGGGCTCGCATCATTTGGTTAGTGGAATAAGTATGGTTTCGTGAATTCCTACAAACAAGCCTTAAAATGCCCCTCTTCAGGTCTGCTTCTTTCCTATAATTTCATTATTTGATCAGTGAAATACGTATCCCTTAACCAGCCATTTCACTACAGGGGCCCAGGAAGCAGGGGGGGGCACTTATTTACAAAACCGTGCAGAGGCGTCGATCCTGGGGGGGGGGGGCAGGGGCGATCGCCCCACCAATAAATTTTTTTTTTTGGGGGGGAGGCAAACATATCGTTTTGCCCCCCCCCCAAATAATTCCAAATGTGTGCAAAAATAAAATAAGATTGTAATGTTACACAGAAATCAGCAAGTGAGATTGATATACACAACTCGTTCTTTATTCAAAATCGTGCTCAAAAGGTCCGCTTTTCGGATTGGAATATAAAAATTTTCAGCTCGCGCTTCGCGCTCGCATCATTTCTGAAGCAAACACCCATACTTTTCATAATTAAGTAGGTAAATAGAATGTTCCGTTTTCGGTTCTAAACCTCAAAAGAACTCCCGCTTCGATTTGCAATAACATTTTGTTGGATATATATCTTGTTCTTTATTAAAAACGTCCATTAAGCTGTCAAGTTGTTTCAGATCGAAATATCAAAATTTTCAGCTCGCGCTTCGCATCTATTGTTATTTTAGACACCCATCTTAATAATTGGTACCAATAATGCTTATAATATCAAGCTTTCAGGTCAGAATATAAAGGAATTTCATCTCACTCTCGGCACTCGCATTATCTGTGTAGTGCGAAATGTATCCTCCTCATGAGTTACTACAGTTTTAAACAGGTACCTTTTTTCTGTTTTCAGTTCAGTATACTAATGATTTTGCCCCCCCCCATCTGAAAAATGAATCGACGCCCCTGAAACCGTGTACAAAAACGTAAAAATAACCACATGATTGTGATCAGCCCCCTCTCACTTTTAGCTCACCCCCCCCCCATTTGAAAACCTTTCCGCGACCCCTGCACTATACCTTTCATTTTTATTATGTACATACATCACATCGTATTGGTTTCTTAAATGTTGTGATATGGCAAATAGATATCAATACCAATAACAATTACGTAATTGTTTACATTTCTTGAGTAATTGTATTTGAAATTTTGAAAGGCAAAGTAATTATAATTGTAATTAAAAAATTTAATTGACTTCACATATTGTTAATTACTTTACAATAAACTTACTTCTGCTGCACTCGACCCATGTGAGGTGAATTGGTACCCGGTAGGATTTATTCCTTGAATGCTTTAGTGCCTATATGGCCGCTCAGCTACAGCTGGGGTAATTATGATAAACCAAGTATATTTCAGCGCCTTGAGCGCATGATCAGTGTGGATTTGGCGCTTTAGAAATACTCTATATTGTTATTATTATTATCATTACTTAATACATGATTTAAAAGTATTGTTTAACTTTGTGAGCAGCCGATTTAAACAATTCTCAAACCAAGATGAAACATGTGTACAAGTGCATGTATTAGAAATAACAAACCCTGAAAACAACCATTACTGAGAATGAAAAGCTAAAACTACAAGGCAAACACCGATTTTGTAAATAGGCGTCTTATAGGCACCTAAATAGTACACATAAGTGTATGGGATGAAATTAAAATGGTGTTTCCGGTCACTTTATATTTCGATTTTTGAAGTACTAAATAATTATTTTCGAACGCAATTTTTTCTGGGCTTCATTTTTGTAACATATCACAGACATAGGTTACAAGTGTGACCTTCTGGCTCAGATCTTTAAAAAGTCAAACCAATGTTAACCAATCACTTTAATGTCATAAACTTTTTCATGTCAACTGCTTCAGCATCAAAGGGAGAATGAGGCAGAATCCGTGCTCTTTAACATAAATCTTCATCTTGTCAGTTTCTCTGTAACTTAGAATTATGTTGGAATAGGTGCGAGTACATACAAAATACAAATTAATTTCATTTATGACGTACTTCTATAGAAATTAATAGAAAATGTAATTGTAATTGACAAAAGTAACTGGAATTTCAATTGAGATAAAATGTAATTTAATTGAAAAGTAATTGTAATTAACATTTCTTCAATTACGTAATTGTAGTTTAAGAAAGTAATTGAGCCCAACCCATTTCCATTTATGCTCAATTTGTTACTGTTTTTTTACGAAGTAAGAATGCTCATCTGTTAAATTGTATCTGATTTATATTATTTTGTATTATGTTTTGAATGGAAATGGAATAAAGAACTGAATTGAATTGAATTGGTGAGGGGAGAGGAGGGATAATTTACCCTATACAGAGGCGAGAAATAGCAAAAATAAAGTTCTAGAGCAGTTTTTGCGAGATCATTTCATGAACCTGTATTTGGGTACCTTTGTTGCTTGCACATAAACTTTATTAATTTTTTTTTATTTTTTCCAATCATATGTCCGTGAATTCAAAAAGGAAAAAAAAAGCTCGTCCTATTTTCTGTCGAGGTTGCCGGTTAATGCTACCATTAGAATGTGTGATCATAAACAGCGCCAGCTTATTGTTTTAACGCGCCATTGTGTGAATGTGATTGTCGTGTATTAGCAAGGGGTGAGTGAGAGTATTCCGGGCACCTGAAATCGTGTGCGAATGCACCTGTTCGCTCCCGCCACTTTACCACACACACCACTACATAAATTAGATCGCAATTTACAGCAGACGGCGGCATACGTTAATAACGTTATAGCGCACAAATTCTCCGTCATAGGACTTTGGTAAACGATCGAGCATCCGGATTACAAGAGAAGAAAAAAAATCAGCGCAAGATGTCAAAGAATTGAGAAAAGAGATTTCATCGTTGATACAGAATGAAACGCGGGAAATAATCTCACTTTTGTCAATTTTGACCTCGCTGGATGAGAAAAAAAAATCGCGGAACATGACGAACAGTCGCTTTGGAAGAAGAGGATCGATATAGGAGCTCAAGGTTGCGTTTCATCCAGCTGATTTAACCGTGAGTCTGTGGATCACTGGGCCGACGCACCAGGCTAATCTAACGTTATTGGTTTCGTGGTTTGATGCCGTCTGGCCTTGTCCGTTGCCAAGGGCGTGTGTATTTATATTTGGACTACAACATTTCGTATCAATTCTGGAAATATTAAGCGATGACCAATCAGGTTCGTGTAAATTCATTATGCTGGTTTTCTTCTTTTGGATGATGAATATGATTGTACCTCCAAATAGAATACAAAAATTAAAAATTATTTAAGTTTTAGTTATTTGAGTCTGTTTTGTTTGACATAGCCATATAGGCTTGATCCTATTCTCTGTGTTTTAGTGTTTTTTTTTTTTTGGGGGGGGGGGGAAGGGGGACCCTATAGTAAATACGGGTGTCTATAATCACACCCAATAATAGGCCTATTTGATTACAAATTGGATGCATGTTTGTGTTTGAGTGTTTTTTTTTGCGGGGGGGGGGGGGGGTCCCTATAGTAGATGTGGGTGTCTTTAATCATACGCAATAATAGGCCTAATATTTGATTACAAATTGGATGCATGGTTGTGTTCGAGTGTTTTTTTTTGGGGGGACCCTATAGTATAGTAAATATGGGTGTCTGTAATCATACACAATAATAGGCCTAATATTTGATTACAAATTGGATGTATGTTTTTCCTTTAAGGGATGGGAGGATTTGCAATATTTGGGATAGATCTAGTCTAATTCTGACATGTAAATTTTTACTTATGGGGGCAATCCACCCTCACCCCCTCCTACACCTGCTGGATAGCACACAGTGTGATCACAAGTGTGTTCACATTGTGGACTATGTGAACATATTATCCACACTTAAATGCTCAAATTCAACAGTGTGAAGATATTGTCACACTGCAGACACCTCAACAGAGACTGTTCACTTGGTCAACTATGTGAATATGTAATTCACATTGTTGAAATGCTCAAATTTAAGAGTGTGAATGTGATTTAACATTGTGTTCCACACTGTGAGCACACTGTGTCACACACTGCGGGACACTGTTCTTTCGAGTAGGGATGATTAAAGAGACATGTGATGTGTTAGGGAACCTGGAATGTGAAATTAATATGCAATTTTTGTATCATTTAACTCTTTACATTGTAATTAAAAATTCATTAAATGTAGTAAGATGACTTCATATCTTAATTAGATGAAGCCAGTCATGCCTGTCATGTAGACACATGCTTTCAATTATTAGGAAGCTACTCAAATCAGAGTTTGTAAACTTTAAGAAAATTGACATGCCTTGATTTAATGACTCTTTACCAGTTGATGCTCTTTAGTACATGATGTGTGTGTGGGGGGTGGCATGTATGGGTATGAAGTTAATATCTTCATTAGATAAACCAACCATGCCTAATATGCACAGGAATGTTTTTAATTATTTTTTTCATAAAAGAGTTCTGAAAATTGTCATATTTGATCAAAGGGAATTAAAGAGGGGCTGCTAGTATTCATACTTTTGGGCATCTGCCCTTTGTTTGGATCGTCTGAAGATAGGGTTCGAAAGTTAAAGATTTCCTTTTGATCTCAACTACATAATTATTATAAAGGAGAACAGTATGGATTGTAAATCAAAAAGAGCTAATCATGTACATTAAACATATTGTACATATGTTGATTTTATGACTGCATATATAGGCTTGGTCTCTGATGATGTGCGTATGAAAGTTTGTACCTTAACACCTAACGTGCCATGAACATATTTTCATGCAATAGTCAGTACAGCTATTATTATGCATACTGCATTTTGAGGAGTGCATTGCATGCATGAGTGATTCCATTGTTCAGTTCAGCTTATGGTCAAGAGGTTTAACATTATTGTCTCCGGAGTGATCCCCTTTTTTAAAATAAAACAATAAACATAGACATTTATTTAAAAAAAAAGGCACTCGCTGATTTCAGTGAGTAGCACATTAGCAGTTAAGATCACAGATAGAGCAATGTCACATGTACTTTACCATGGGTACTTCCTTATAAGGACTGATATCGATAAACAATATTTTCTTTTTTATGTCAATGAACTTTCACCATGTTCGGGTATGTCATAACTTTTTGGGGTTATGGATCTAGTTTATGAACAAAGACATAAGGATAATAAGATATCACTGATTGTTTTTCAAGAGTTTCAGGTCACATGATTAAGTTAAAGGTGATTTTTGGTCAATGAACTTTGACCATGATGGGGGCATCACATTATAATCTTTAATAACCAAGGTTAAAGGATGTAAGGCTTATATTTTTTTCAAAATGACATAGCTTTAAAAGAATATGGACCTATGTCATGAAACTTGGAAATAAGGATAGTCAAGTAATACTGTTTGGTTTGCACAAGTTTCAGGTCACATGATCAAAGCAAAAGGTCATTTAGGGCCAAGGAACAATGATTTTGTTATCATATGAATGGTGATTTTTGTGAATAATGATTCATTTTAGTTGTTTTCAAAGTCAGAACTGAGAATTGCATAATGTAGGCAAAACTGTAAAAGGTGTTCTGGGTGCTGTAAAGTGCTTGGTTGTGATGTTTTATAAAAACAACCCCCCCCCCCAAAAAAAAATATATTTTCACTAACTCACAATGGTGTATTTATATCAAACCTCATAAAAATTATTGGGGGCTGTTTTTTTTAAATAATTTTCCTCAAGGGTGGGTGGGGGGACTTATGATCCATGGTATTTTCCCCCTCTTTAATAATTCAACATTTTTATTTTTCAGAATATCTCAAGAAGGTGAAGAGAATTAGCCATGCAGAAAGCAATACGCTTAGACGACTCCCAGCTTTTGATGCTGGCGGGCCGAGCTAAGACGGACTTCACCATCGCTGGTAATCTACAAAAGAAAAGTTCTGATACAGGGAAGTGGAAACAACGTTGGTGTGCTCTCTACGAGAACCTTCTTTTCTACTTTGAGAATGAAACTACCAGTCGACCTTTAGGGCTGATCTTTGTGGAGGGGTGCTATTCGGAACATATCGTCACCCCAAGGAGCAGTGTCAAAGAGGAAAAACAGGTGAGTTCACTTTTTCTTCAGCATCATATGCATTAATTATGAGTACACATTGCACACTTTTGTGGTATTTACCAGATTTTATTGATTGTTTTCTTCTCTAAGGTAATTGAATTAGCCTCACAAATTAGACCTTGAAGGAATGAAATTGAAAATTTTAATTTATTTTATTGACATTATCACAATAGAATTGGATGATTTGTCATTCAAATTGGAAATGATTAACTTTGATATTACATTGATTTTCTCTGGAAGTCATGGATATCAAGTGTGCACTATATCTCTGTACTATATCACCACAATCAAAAACTCATTGAAGCTTAGTAGCAAACAATTTTTGTGTACCTTATAAAATATTAATACTAATCTTTCAAATGGAATTAGATGCTTTGCTGTCTTTTGTTCGGGATTCATGTCGCTTAAAAGTGTGATTCATTTGAATTAATCTAGCCTCAGAGGCAACTAGGTCAAACCTAAAAAAAATAGAATTTCAAAGTGAATATGATGTATCAAGAGAATGGTTAATTCATAGCATGACTGATTTCAATATTCAAGGTGCATCCTTCGGCGTAATAAAGATATAAATCAAGACAAAAACACAAGGTTGCCAGTCATTATTGGCTCCTTTGAATAGTGGAGTTTCTCAGATTAGTGTACTATTATCAGAAAATTATCAGGGAGTGGCAGGGGTATCAAATATCTAACAAAAAGCTCTCGTCGATCTGTAGGAATTTTGTTACAGATAACATGTCATTATTTTATTCCTGTTTACCTACCTACTTGGAATTTCAGCTGGAAACACTAAAAATTAACAGCAATGGGAATTTTTTGCATTGTTGGTTAAACTGTTAAATACACTGTAAAAACACTGTTTACTTCATATTCATCTTACAGTAGTTGTTAAGAGGTTTAATCAATTAATATCAATCAATCAATAATTTACTGAAATTTAAATATGAAAGACTACCCTTTGTTGTTTAGGATTTCAAATACTTGTTTAAACAACTATTGCAAGATTCATATAAAATGCAGCATTGTATACATATTTTAAACAGAGTTTTTACCATGTAGAATTAGCAGTTTATTCATTGTACAGTCACTTCAGTGATAGTAAATTGGCGATTCGATGTTTCATTCAATTAGCATTGAAATCTCACTTCATAAGATCCTGATTACAAATAAGAGTAAATGTGCACTAATTTATTTTGTGCATGAGAAATATTAATAGGTGGCACACATATGGCACCTCATTAGGCTTGTTTAGGGTCAATTACCTCTGGAACATTGTAATTAAGCACACTAAAAGTGCAGGTGACATGTTTTAAAAAACAGCTGATCATTGATTAAACTAAGACCCCTCTTAAACATGGCCTGTCAAAATGACCAGGGAATAATATTCCTGGTATTGAATAGCAATTTACTCCTTTCTTATTACTGGTACAGAAGCTTTCCTTTGTAAGGAACACAGCTGATGTTTTTTTATCAAACAACCAGAAATGCTATTTAACAAATTTAAGTAGAAATATTCCCTGATAACTAATGTGCTGGTGAACATGTGACCCCTAGAATGGCAGTATATCACCAATCAGTGGTTAGAATGTATAAAACAAAAATTTGTTGACTTTTGCCTTATTTTTGGGGGTGAACACACATTGACCATTATTTCGATGTACATAAACAGTCTTGATACCAATAAAAAGTTTTTACTTTATTCAAGAATGTCAAGATTTGGGTTTTACATTTTTGTCATTTTTTTACAAACGTATTAGAATGAACATAAACAGTAAGCCAGACATAAACAATATAAGATGTACAATTACAGTCTGTAAATATTGAAAATTGAAAAAACAATTCTTCATTAAAGAAATGAAAGGAAAAGTGTTGTGATGAATGTCAATGTGCTGATATGAAAAAACAAGAGAAAGAGGAAACTGTTATACAAAGTTTCATGATACATAAGCCCTTAAAATAAAAATGTGATTGCTTGTACTGTAATCAAATTTATTTGTTTAATGGGTGATTGAAAGTGATTAATCGTAAAACCTAATCTTTTGCACCAATTCACAGAAAGTTGTTTTGGCTTTGTTTAACCAATACAAGAATCACAGCACATTCGTCCGAAAGCACAATGGTAACATCAATCATACGCTGCTTTTTAGCCAAGCCTTTGTTTACCTGAGAATCATTTTACAAGTTTCATTTCCCTTGGCTGCAGTCACAGAAAAGGAGGGGAAATAAATACTCATCAACCAACAAAGGCATAACGTATCACCAACAAGCTTTACCAGGGTACCTCTCTATACCATACAATATTCATTGGCAATATAATGGCCATCTACCGGACTGTACATGCGTGCTGCTCCAGCAATTTTCCAATAAGCATACCTTCGTATCCAATCAACCACTCCTTCAAAAGACATGCAATTTACCGTGTCGTCTCTCTCTCTCTTCCTCCTGTTACTCCCCCCTCTCTCTCTCTCTCTTTCTCACTCTCAATTCCATACTCTTCTGTCTCTCCATCTACTGTCCCCACTCTCTCCCTCTCTCTCTCATCTCTTCCCTGCTCATGTACCTGTGAGGAAGCTTAGAGTTATAATGCGAGGATGGATACCTCAGGCAATCGTGCATTGTGTGTGGTGTACAGCTGATATCAGCTTTTGGTTATATTCTCAAGTGCCGTTCAGAATTGCTTTTATCTGCTCCATTGTCCTTTTCAAAATCTGTAAATTAGATACATATCCTCCAGTACTTTTCTTGTGATACCCAGCTAGAACAAATATATATATATATGCATAGGCGATCAGAAATTTTGAAACGTTAAATTGCTCTCTTTCAGTAAAGTTTATTTACAATGTTGGTGATGTTTGGTTGATTTATAGAAATGTGATTATGGATTGATGCCCTTTTGCTGGTCGATATTTGATTTCAATGTTAGTCGATTATCACCAGCAGATAATTTCCGAAAGAGCGATATATTGCTGATTCATGAAAATTAAATAATTTTTTGAGCTTCAATTCTGTAAGAGCAGGAAAGGGGGAAATGGAAGACTTTCATTGGTGCTTGTCCTTGAAAAACAGGTATTTGGCAGACTAACCTATGAACTTCTGTGTTGGTTATGAAGCAATACAGAGCCAAATTTGTAGTCAATAAATAATGATTAACTTTTCATAGTTGATATTATTTTGGGCATGTTTGTTACCGCAATATATCAACATAGTCATAAACCCATTATTGAATATTGAATATTCTTTTTCATATCACTTGATTTTGATAATATTGAAATACTACCCAGCACTACAATCCACCTTAGATTTATAATGTATCAAAATGGTTGAAATACTTCCCAAATGTTAGTGTTTTATTTTGTTAATAACATAAACCTGAACTTCAAGCCTCAGTTTTAATTAAAGGCCTCCCTTTTTATTCATTTTAAAGTACAGTTTCTGTATTATATCTCTTCCTGGTACCAATGTTGGTAATACTTAATAATAAGTAGTGATGATCATATAAATAACCAAACTAGTAATAATGTAATATGATTCTATTGTTTTGCCATTGATTAGGTTCTGATGTGTTTATTGTCTGCATAGACAGCATTTTTTGTTATTACAAGGTGAGAAATATGTAGCCAAAGTCCACAAAGGAAACACATGTGCAACTGTGTCAATATTTCTTCATTTACATGTGAATAGGGGTGGTGGAGGCGAGGTGTGAGTTTATATCCAGGGTGCTGAAGACTCACACACACTTTATCTCTCATCCACACTGAAACACATGCACACTCTCTCTCTGTCTCTCTCCCACCCACACACATATTCTGCCTCCCTCACACACACACATACACACATTCTCTCTAAGATACACATTCTCTCTCTCTATCCTATTTCCCTTTCCTATCTGTATCTCCTACAAAACAATAACACACACACCCTCCCCTACACTTTCTTTCTGTGTCCACCCTTTCCTCTCACTTCCATCTCTTTATTTCCTCTCTACCTCTGTCTGTTTTTTTCTGTCTCTCCCCTCTCGATATCCAGAGTCTACCCATGTTCCAAAATCATCCACAAATACCCAGCTCTCACCCACACACTCTTATCACCTCTTTCCCCCTCTCTCCTCTCTGTCTCTGTTTCTTTCTCCCCTTTCTTTGTAACCCAGTCCTCCCTTTGACCCTCTCTCCCATAAACACCCACACACTCCCATCTCCCTCTTTCCCCCTCTCCTTTATGTCTGTTTTTCTCTTCCTCTTTTCCCTTCTATCCCTCTCCCACTTCTCCTGTGTCCTCTCTCTGCCACACCCAACCCCCCCCTCCCCTTCGTATCTCCTCTCTGCATCTGTTTCAATTCAATTCATTTTTTCCAACTCATAAAAAAAATACAACACATCATATAAATGCATTTCAAATCATTAAAAATATGCATTAATATAAAGACACAAGACAATACATGCATTCCACAATTCATTCATGTACAATATAGTAGATGAGGAAAGGGGGCTTTTCTTGCTCTTTACCAGATTTCTATCTTTCTCTTTCATTCTCTTTACCCTTCTCTCTTTTTATCTATCCCACATCTCCCATTTCCCTGTCTATGCTTCTTATTTCACCCCCCCCCCTCTCTCTCCCCAGAAATGTCCACTGTCTCCCCCCTCTCTCCTTCCAGGTCAGTCATAGAACATTCTGAATATACATTTTGTTTTCGTTTTCTTCCTTGTCACATTGGCCTCAGATATAGCCTTATGTTGAAAGGGAGGCGAAAACCTACCTGTGCTGCAGCATGTTAGATCCTAACTTACAAAAAACAGTAACATTTGTATCAAAATTGGTTTAGAACTTAATGAAATATCCAAAGTGAATTATTGTACAAAGCAACTTTTCTTGATTTCATTTTATGATTCAATAAGACCTACGAAATAGCTAAAAAACTTTGAAATATTAAGAAGTACATTTGGCAGAGACTTTTTCAGTCAGTTGTAATTTTGTGCGTTACTGTTGTTTTATAAGTAGAATTGTAAGATTTAAGAGCAATTACATTCATTTATTTAGTTATTTCCTCTTTAAGGATATTCATAGCATATAATAATTACGAATATTCCAGAATGTGTCAGTAAAGCTGTGTTAGGCATGCCTACACCTATTTAAAGGCTGAGGAAGTTTGTTACTTCTGAATAGAGATTGCTACACAATAGATTAGTGGCATTGAAAAGAATAATAAGATTAGCTATGTTGTTTATTCGAGAGTCTTTAAAATTAGATGCTCTAGAAATTGGCAGAATGTTCTTTTGTAGACAATACTAGAAGCTTCCAGAATAGTGAATAATTTGTATATAGGACGGCAGTGTCTTCAAGGACATCATCATATCAGATCAGAACTTAGAGTTTCACACCAGACTTTATGTCAGAGCATAGTTTATTTCCAAATGGAATACATTTATCTTCTGTGGAATTATTTGCACACCATCAATGAATTGTTTGCAGTTACTTTGAGAGAGGAATTCTCAGTTCTCATTGAGATCATCAAGCTGTTTTGATGAACGCTTTTCAACCCATGGATTGCTGAAATTGACTTTTAGTCATAATCAATTTCGTCTTCATGGACATTTCAACTCGTTACAGTGACTCTTGTTATTCATCGTGCTTCAACATCAATTTCATCATTGTCATCATTGTTAACTTTAATTTAACGAACCCTTGCCAACCAACTTGGATTTTTATCTAGATTTAATACAGGACTATCATAACTTTGGAATACAATCAGAACTGGCACTTCAAGACATGTTTTATTTTGTTTTGTTGATTGATCTATTTCCTGTAATAAAAGGAAAGGAAATCAAATTTAAAACTAAATTTTCATTGTTATTTGTTGCAGTATCGTAACACTGTACAAACCCCCCAACTTTCCCTTTAAGGTTGATTACCACTAAGCTGACAACTATAGAACATCTTGGTTGGTCATTTTATTGGAACCCTCCTTCAAAATCTTGGCAATAACCACCTCTTTCAGGGACTAATATAGTTATGAATGTATGTCATGAATAAACTGTGTATAATTATTACACATTAGTCCTCTTTCAACTGAATGTATAAGAAAGACATAGATTGCATGTTAGTTGCTTTAAGCCTACATGTAGCACAGCAGGTGATCTCATCAAGAAATAGACGGATAATTCTTGAGTGATCTGCACTAATAAACCTATCACCTTGAATTTACGCTCGCAATTATAGAAATCGACTCCGCACATGTTCAGTGTGCTGTATTCAAGACGTTATTGAACGGCTTACCAGGCTTCGTACAGGCATGAAATATTAAACAATCATCAATTTATTCATATGCAGGTCTCGATAATGGATACATGTAGTTCGTGTGTGGATGTTCATGTAAGTTTGGGTATTTGTCTGTGTAAGTATTGAGTGGGGTTGATTTACAAGCTAACTGCGATCAGCTGAGAATAGTTAGCAATAGCAATGATGCTACGTGTCTGTTTGTCTGTCATATCTCTTCATATTTAATAACATGTCATTACATATGAATGAAATGCTTGCAATAATATACACATTCATACAAGTGAAATTAAGTTTAAAAGGCTGTACATATTATGTCTGTCAAGGAAAAAGATCAGGTAATACAGTGCCAAATTATCTAGTTGAAAATCTAGTTGAAAGAAAAGGAAACTTTAATTAGCCAATGTGGCCTGCAAAAAATAGTTGTCTTATTTATGCACAGTTATCTTATTGTAATGGTACTGAAATACATATTTACAAAAATTAAAAACAAAAAATTAAGAAATGTACATTGAATATAATATATGTGTACTGCTTGGTGTATAAATTTATATGTACAGTATTTAGAAATTATTTTGAAATGAAATTATCTAATCTTATAAGCTTTACGATTTGAATCATCTTAATCCAGCTTGGTGCAAACTAGTTGATGGTTGCAGACCAATTTCAAAAGGGGCTTTAGTCACACTTTGCCTAAGTCATTATCATTATTTGTTTGGCATCACCTGTGCCCCTGGAAGGCAAAAAGTGAACTGAATCACTATGACCCACAGGTCTCTCCTCCTCCTGATATAACTGATTGGGGGGAGTGCAGGTGGACCACTACACCGGGGTTTCCCCCTACTCTTATACGAATAGTTCTTAACATGCAAAGGTGGTTACTCTCCCTTAAATGGGACCTCCATTTAATGTCCTATCTGAGAGACAGAGTGTTTTCCATTCTAACATAGACTGCATCTATGTTAACATCTACGTTAACACACAACGCACTGGCTTCAGTCATCTGCCTGGGGTGGACTCGAACCTACGATCTTTGGTTCAACAGGGAGATGCGTTACCGACTGAGCCAAATATGCTCTCGAAGTCGAACAGATTTCGATGATACCAAGAGATTTGAGTTAAGCAGAGCCACCTGTATTCAATTTTTCAGGGCGCGGTCGCATAAAAGTTACGATTATGGTATCTTTGCCATCCAATGGTAACTACCATGGTAACGCTGATCAACAGCCAATCAAAATCGAGGATTCAATGCAGCTTACCATTGCATGGAAAACTTACCATAATGATGACATTAAGAAATGGGGCCCAGATTGCTATGACACGACATTCGCTTCTGCGACGATTACTCCTGGCTTTATTTTTTCTAAGATGCAGGGTTTGGGTTGGGGTTGCAATAAGGTTTTATGTTAGGCTTAGGGTTTGGTTAAGGGTAGGGTATAGTGTTAAACCCAGGGTTAAAGTTGGTCATTTAATTAGTGTGAGGAATTTAGAGCGGAGTAATTGTTGCCAGAGCAAATGCTATGGAACCCAAATTACTTAGACTTTGAACAGGGATCACTCAGTTTCATTGATGAACAAGTTAACATCTAACTTAGATAACAGTGCAATAATGTGTTTTCTATATATAAATTGTATTTTGACATTTTTGCAAGTCCTCCCCCCCGAAAAAAAGAAGCTTATCACTATGTTCTGATTGATTACTAGATTATATGAGGAATAAACTTGCCCTGACACAATTCTGATTTTAAGAACATCATTAGATTTGTGAGTAAATGTAAAGATGACCTTGATCAGGTACAGCAATCTAAATAATGTACCTGCAACCTGTTAATAGAAATATTTGGGGGGGGGGTGTAGAGGGGATAATTTCCCCCATGATTTTCTCAAGTAATGCCAAAATAAGAATGAGGGGGGGGGGGAAAGGAGGAAAAAGTGAGGATAAAAATAAAAGGGAGTATTGAAAATAGATTTCTTTACTCAGGGAACTATGTGATTTCCCCATGAGGTCAACACTGGATTTTTCTGAATATTAATAATGATAATAATATATGATAAATTTATGAGGCGTCCATTATCTAGTTGCCTATTCCATGGGGCATTATGTATCACCCCGGCTTAAGCTCCAGCTGCTAAGGCACTTGGTGCATTCAAGGAATTAATCTTGCCAAGTACCCATTCACCTTACCTGGGATGAGTGCAGCACAATGTGAAGGAAAACATGCCGTGGTTGGGATTCGAATCCACGTCCCCCTGGTCAAAAGACAAGAGTCATAACCACTAGACCACAATGCCCCCAATATCATGATGTATAAATGCATCCAGAATGTTCCCAGATGCTGCCCCTGCTGGCACGACCATAGTACAGACATACAGGTGATATCCATCCATGTGCAATGTGAGAGGATCCGATGGTTGACCTTTGAATGAATATGCTCTGGTTCCAAGTTGAACCCAGTCGACCGATTCCCTCATCTGGGTGGTATATAAAAACATTCACTCTGTGGTGGCAGCTAGGACACAAATGGCTCCCATAATAGTAATTGCATTGATCTGTTCCCAAGCACGTTCCCCCCTCTAGATCGATACGGTGACTGCACTGTCCATATGTGTACATGATATGTGTGTTGCTACGGTATCACAATAATTATATTGACGTAAGTTCATTACCGTTTTATTTTAATGCTAATTATATATCAAGGCACTTATTTACACAGAAACATTAGTGTGTTGAGATTTGTAAAGATTTTTTGTCGGCACCACTATTATTTTGCAGTCAGCAATGTCCAGCTTAGGACTGGGTAGTAATAAAGAGTGTACGGTTTTCCACAACTTGCCAAATCTGTAAATCACAAATGACATGCATACATTGGCGGTGTCTATGCTGTTGCCCAGACTACCAATTTTCATACTTAAAAAGAAGATAAGGCATAAATTTAGAAAATATGCTGTATAGCAAGATTCCATTCAGGATACTTCAAGTGGCTTTCCAACAATTGTCAAATGTTGTTTTCTATGAGGATAAATGACTGGATTAGAGGGTAAAAATGCTTTCTTGGCTCACAACTTTGTTGAAGTGTTTTGTGTGATATAATTCCAGTTATGAAGTCCATAGCACGTACCTCATATGTCCCATCTGCAAAAAAAATCATTGATTAAAATCAACTTTCTTTGTTGTTGCAGCGCTTTGTTCTGGATGATTGAAGTGTGGAAGTAAGTTTGGGGTAAATTGGAGGGGGATACTGCACACTTTCTCAAATCATGTAACTCAATGAAAACTCACATCTGTATCATGATATTTTGTGTAAACTGGACAGTGTATTGCAAGTGAGGATATTCATGAAATGAAACATGTTATCCATGTTTGGATCTTGACATGAAAATAAAATCTTAGCTTTAGGGATTGGTATCAATTCCAGTGTGTCTGAAGACTTCTATAGACAGTAGATGTATGTCTTATATTTCTGTCGCAGTTATGGATGTTAACGTCATTATAGTTAACGTCATTAACGTCATTATAGTCATCATTTTTAGGCTGTATTAAACTTTGGTTTAATCTAAACTCTGGTTTAAAGTTGTGGTATTCCTGAATAATCTCAGTACAAATTTGTGAAAAACAGCATGAAGTATAATTTGTTGGCTCATTTGACACACAAATTATCAATAAGCGTCAGGTAACATATATTTCTTCTCCATTTTATTAAAGTGAGAGAAGCGAAAGGTATGAAACAAACAATAAAAACAAACTTCTGACACTTTTGGCTTCCCATCATTTAAGCACAGATTTAGACCTCGGTCTGTGTAAAGTCAGACTTCAGAATCATGGCTTGAATTAAGAATTGCGAAAAAGGCAATGCCATTTTGTTATAGGGCACTAAATTAAAGGAAATTGAAGGCAGTGTTTATTTAATGGGTCATCCAAGGCCATAAAAATTGAATTAATAGTTAATCTGTTGAAGACCGAGTCTGCAAAGTTGCAGGCAGAATTCTATTGAAACATGAATTGTAAACAGTGTGGTGTCAAAACTGTCACCAGTTGGCATCAATAGAGGACCACACCCTGAGGTGTTAAAATTACACCCTAGAGATTGAACATAACACCAAGGAGTGTAAATGTAACAACCAAAGGTGTTGTAATAACACCTATTGGTGTTAACCTAACACTGTCAATTATACACTGGTGTAAAATAACCGATGTGATCCTCTATGTACACCGGTAAACACCACAGATACACATGTAGTAAAATTATCCATTCTCCAATACACATGCACTGGGTCATGGAAGGGCACCAAAGCCACAGGCAAAATAGGCATCTTATTCTGGCCTTAAGCCTACAAATATTTGGAAGGGCGTCAAGGCCCTTTTTGAGGACATCTGAGGCCATGACCTCGGATGGCGGCATCCTGATGTCCTTAGATTAATTTGAGCCAGACACTGAAAATGAGCTCAAGTTTGAAGAAGAATTCATCTCTCTGCTTTTCTTCAATCTGTTAAATTGAATATGTGTATTGTATCTCATCTCATTCGCTGACTCTTGGCAGTCATTGTCTTGGTCTCTCTGAGACAGTCTTGGATCCTAGACTGGTTTGTGAAACAGGGTTGCCAAAGGGGTTGGATGTTTTGCATTAAAGCAGAAACAGCCTTAGTAGTACCACCTCAAGTCATCTAATCTTCAAATCTGGCCAACTTCCTAACCCATAATGCAATATTTTGTGCTGTGTAGTCTTGTAAAAAAGGCTCACTTGAATAGCATGCTAATTTACTACTCAATACAGTGATTCTCAAGATTTTATGTTATAGCAAAATAAGCAATTTCCTCTCTGAAACTGTGAAACATTTGGGGTTCTCTATAATTATTGTCTATTTTATTCTCTGAATTTATATAGTTATCTCAAAAGGTATGTTTTAAGACAAACTTAAATAATAATTTGACAATGTCATATTCACCTAGGGTTTGTTCTAAAAACTGTTCTCCGAGTGGGCCCTGCATAACTTGATAATGTTTATTATTACCCGGGCTATAGCTGGGCTGCCTGGGCCTTCAAGCTCAATGAATTCCTTTCTACCTGGTACCCATTTACGACACCTGGGTGGAGAGGGACAAATGTAGATAATTGCTTTGGCAAAGGATGTGAGTGCCATGGTGGAACTTGAACCCTGGACCTTGTTTTTCATAGTCAATAGACTTATCCACTTGTCCACAGCACCTATCTATAATTGGTCAATGAAAGATCAAACTCCTAACCTTGATCAACTTTAACACTATCATGATAATCATGCTCCTGATATACAATCTGTGCCCAATATTATTATTGAATTAATTTATAAAGAAGGAATATAATATCTCTTTAGAATGAGGAGGATGTATAGGGCCCGTTGCAGAAAGTATTGCGATGAAATGCAAATCAAGAAATCTTTTGCAATTTGATTTTCAGCCAGTGAAGCACCCGTATTTGGGACTTGAGCTTGATATTTTGACTTGCGTTTAAATGCAACTCTTGCTGCAACAGGTCCCAGTTCATAGAAAGTCCATGGGTTAAAGATTTAATCTATGGTCCACTGGAACTATCCAGTTCTACTACACAGCCTTTATAAGTAACAAAATTCAGTAGCCAAGTGTTGACTTAAGGAATTACATCTTTCTAGAATAAGAATGATGGTTCAAATATGAGTCTATGACTTGCATTAAAAAAGGCACTTCATTAATTTCAAGTTTGAATAAACCTAGAGTTTGATAGGATTTTTGGCCAAATATGGTTATTCTTCAGAAATTTGTCATATTATTCACATATAAGTCTTGGTCGCCATTTACATAACAATGTAACATAATTGACATCTCCTTTATGATTTTATTTTAAATCATATGATCATACAGTTCTGAAATACTGTATCACAACAGTTGCTATTAGATTGCAGTACATAGTTTTAGCATATGAGCTAGCATATTAACATATAATAGAATGATTTCAATTTTACCATATGTTTACACAATAATGAATATCAGTAATGTTCGTTGTGCTTTTGATAATGTTATTTATTCCATGCAAGAAATAAAGACTTAACAAAGAGACATGTCTTGTTTAGTTGTGTCTGCGTGGAAACTTAAATAACTAATTTTGTTTAAACTGTTGTCAAAGGTATACATCACAATTGAAAATTATTTGAAATTAATTTTAAAAACCTTGAACATTTTTACACAGAAGAAGCAAATGAAAAGGGAAGATGAATGAAAGAAAGAGAACATTGAAAAATTATGCAAAGGATAGAAAGGAACAGAATGCACAGAACGATAATGAATCCCACCAAATAGGTCACAAAAGTTACCATGATTGTATTCACAATTAAAATCTTGAGAATGATAATCAAAATAATAAAATAATAAATGGATAATTGAGTTCCTCCTTTTGTCGATGATTTCAATGCTCCTCTTGCATGTCACTGCAGTCTATTTTCATTTATTCCCATCCCATATTTGCCTGCCTGTATTATAACAAAAAAAATGTTACTGCTTTAGAAAAAAAATATCATTGTTAAATAACAAAATTATTCTCTTCATTTGCATTTAAACATAATAAAATGATATTTATGAAAATAATGAATTGGATTGATTCATTTCAGGTCTTTCTGTTGTGAAAATACATGTACGTAAGTCAAAAAGAATCAGAGAAAATCTGTATAAGGAGAAGTTTATTAAGAGAGCTATTTCTGTTATCATATTTCTAAGATATTAAAAACAGAAAAATCTGCCCAAACAACGTGAAGCAAGGATAATACTCTCTCAGTATGGGACTGTTTGACCTTTAGTTGTTCGGTGATAATGCCAGTTTTGTACATGTACACGTTATACATGATGTATTGTGAGTTGTGCCTATAATGCATTCCGGCTATTTATTCCAATTTTGTCTATTGACGCTGTGCATATTCGTTGGGCATTACTGTATATTTAGATAGGCATGGATTATTGTGTGTAACGGGGTGGACTGCCAGGACGGATCTGAAAGCTATAAGAGGCATGAGGGAGAGAAGAAGGAAAGATGAAGACAGAGTAGGTAAAGGTTGGAGAAAAGAAATATGATTAGAAAATAAAGAAATTTAAAAGGAAAAATGCATAACATGAGAGAGCGCTCTCATAATATCCATGTTTGCAAGATTTGGGAAAATATAGCTATGCAAAATATGAAAAAATACAATATAGAGGATGACAAAATAAGCAAATTTAGTTTGAAAATAATATGTGAACCTAAGGGAGTGATGCTTCATGGAGGAAAGTAGACAAGAGACATATGCATCAGATACTGATGGAATACATTATACTGTTTTAACAATGCATGATTTACATCCCATATCCATCTAGTTATGCATGTTTGTTTTTAGATATACTATAATATTTTTTTTAATGGAGTGATTATGCAATAGGCTATTACATATTTGTGTTCTTGTTTTGTAAGAGATTCTACACTCCAGTCTGTGGCTGCAAATGAATATTCAATAAACCATTACCATTCCAAAATCAAGTGATTGGTTGGAAATATTGAGAAGAAAGTTTTTATGGGTTTTTAAGGCAATGTACAAGTCTTATGATTATTTTTAAAAAATGCACTCTAAAAATGAAAGAGGGGAAAGGGCCGAGGAGTGACAGTGTTATTTTAAGGATGGTGGGAAATGCTGTCACTCCGCCTCTCTTTCCGGTAAATTGCCAATTCGTCTACTGCCAACTCGTCCACTCACCACATGGTCTACTTTCATTTACTCTAATGCCATTCCGTCCATCAACATTTCGTCTAACAACCATTTGGTCCATTACCAATGTGGTCCATTACCAATGTGGTCCATTACCAATATGGTCCATTACCCATGTGGTCCATTACCAATGTGGTCCATTACCAATGTGGTCCATTACCCATGTGGTCCATTACCAATGTGGTCCATTACCAATGTGGTCCATTACCCATGTGGTCCATTACCAATGTGGTCCATTACCCATGTGGTCCATTACCAATGTGGTCCATTACCAATGTGGTCCATTACCCATGTGGTCCATTACCAATGTGGTCCATTACCCATGTGGTCCATTACCAATGTGGTCCATTTCCCATGTGGTCCAATCATCACTTTGTCTAATTACCATTTCGTCTCATAAACAGTTGGTCTAATATCCATTTCATTTTCATTCATTTTGCACAATCTAACAATTATTCCAATTAGAGCAAATGGAATATGGACTGAATTGCCATTGGACCAACTGGTTATTAGATGGAATATCAATTAGACTGAATAAAAGTAGACCATGTGGTGAGTGAAAGAACTGATGGTATACCAAATGATAGTAGACTAGTCGGTAATAGGACAAATTGGAAATAAAGCCTCCTTCTCGCCCCTTTCACCCCATTTGCCTTTAGTGTTTTTAGGATGTGGAAACAAAAATTTAAATGAATGAAACATCATAATCTTGTGCTAAGCAAGATGCTTCAAAAGTGCAAGGTGTTTAAACATAGTGGGGACTGAATTACTTTTATAACCCTCATTGAATTATGACATTCAATTTTGCATCATATACTATATACAATAATATTAATCTACAAAGTTCATATTCTAACTTTAGCTGGTGAAATAAGATAATTGTGGATCAGAATTATTAACCAGGCAATTGTTTTGATTTGTTAATAAACTAATAGACTGACAAAACTGACAAACAGCATAATAAAACTTCCTCCGGGACATTCCAAAAGAATAATGACAATTAAACATACATTATGTCGTGCGTAAACCAATTATTTCTATACAATTTTACTTCTTTGGAAAAAAAAGATAATTGATTGTATCCAATATATTATCAAGCATCTAAAAATCAATCGCATGTTCCTTTAAGAATTCATTCGGTATCATAACACCCAGACTGGATGCCCTTGGTACCGCTGCCACCGTCATTTCCGTCCAGGCGCTCCGGCTTCAGCCCTGATTTGATTTGCCTTGCATTTATTTTCTATTTCTGACTCCCCGTTTTCTAATTCTGTGCCATTGCTTCCATAAATTGATCTAAATTTGTCAGCAATCAGAAAACCTCCCCGGGTTTAACACTCGTGCAGGATCAATATTCGATTGGAGACTGGTAGGGGGGACCTAGGATAACGACAACGTGATTGTACATGAGACAAACTCTAATACATACATATCAAAACAAAAATGAATTCATTTGCTCTATTCATGCTAATTGGTAGTTATGAATTCATGAGCATTTCTACGTTAAACCAGCAGGAGGTCTATGATTGTGTTGGTGACACTGCAGGAGGTAGCCACACAACACATCGATTGGGTGATTTCAAGTTCAGTGTTGATCTTTAGGTGTTGGTGTTAGGTCCATTTTTTGCATTTAAGCTTATAGATCAATTATTTGCATTTAAGCATAGCACCAAACATAAAATGAAATTTGTCCTGAAAAGTCACTCACTTGGTGTTGAACCGTTAATATTGTGATCGATTTTTTTTTCTTCTGAACTTAGAATAGGTTTTGATGCTAGGATACACAATTCAAACTGTGCTTCCAACACCAAACTTGAAAACACCCATTAAAATGTACTCTACATGATTGTATAGAATAAAATTAGTGAATTATCACCCACTATTCACTTCCCTTGGTAAAAACATTACAGATAACTCCATTTGTAGTGAACTTAGAGTAAACATGATTTTTTTCCCACCAATTACACTTTAAATAGGCTGAAACTCGTTAATATTACATGAAGGTAAAATTCATTTTAGATGTAGTCAAAACAATTTTCATTAAAGCCTCTCCAAGATAATTTTTGAATTCACTTCAAACTAGAAATTGTGAAAATTACCGCCCTCCTTTGCCTGTGCCATATACACTTTTAACTTGTCCATTTTTTTTTACTTTGGAGAATTATTTTGAAATGTTTAATCTGATTCTGTTAAATTATGTTAATCTTTAAAACCAGTGCAAATGCGTATGTCTCTGGGACCAGATATATATATATCTTTGATACTATTCTTGAATATGTTATGATTGTACTATAAGTTCCACGACCACGTTAATAATTTCGTGATAATTAATTTCACTTTTAGTACATAGCCAGTTCATATGAATTATTTTGCTTCCTTTCACCCCTCCACATGTATAATATGTTTTTTTATGTCAGTGATTAGTAAATTTATATTTCGATTTTGAAAATAAAGTCTGTTCTCAATTTGAATTTATTCACTCCCACTCATGAGTGAATAATTCACTTTTTAGAGGGAGCAAGGTAAACCACAAAAAACACCCAAAAATTATTCAAATAATATCCATAAAGATGTAGAACTAGTAGGCTATTTATTTTGGTTTTTAATTATCTATGTTTATCATAATCGTTTTGGTTGTAAATAGAGGTAACTGTATTTAAATAAAGCAATGATGACCTGGCAGAACATTCCTATAAGAAGTGAGAAGCATGTGAGTAATATTCATTTTCCTGTCAACAGGAGTAGGTATGGCAGAAAATTCTAAATGAAAGAAGAAAACGAGAGGGGGGGGGGGGGGGGGGAGATAGTCAGTCTAACAGCTTGCCTGGATTTTAGGATGTTTATTCCATTCCCTGAACCTAAAAGCGAGATAAAATGTAATTGGCACATCTGGCAACAATGTGATTAAAATACATTACCGAGTATAGGGGAAAATATCTGGGACATCTCTTTGCTGTATTTTAGGTTTCTGCTCTGTCCTTTTCTTTATTTCCATGTAATTCTCTTCCACCTCTTTCTCTCCCTCTTTTCCCTGTCATTTTCCTATTTTCATTCCTCTCTCTCTGTCATCTTTTATTTCATTGTCTTTATCTCTTTCACCATCTTTCTGTTTGACTCTTGCTGTTTGTTTGTCTTTTTCTTGTTTTATTTTCAAATCTTTCTCTTTCTTTTATTTTCTGTTTCTGCATTTGTTTCTTTGGCTGTCTGACCCTCAGTATATATATTTCTTTCTTTTTTTCTTTCTTCTTACAAATTTTATATCTAATACACTATCATTTTGCCTATTTTTGTTTTTTCTTAATCTCTCCGTCTCTCCCTCTCTCTATGTCACTCAGTCTCTCTGTGGCACTCTCTGTTTCTCTCTTTCTCTCACATGCATGTTTCTTTCGCTTTTCTCTGTCCCCAGTGATGCTCAATATGAACCCCCTGACCTAGGCTGACTCTTCCTGTGCATTTCAGTTCTATCTGTTTTAATATGTGCATAGAGATGAGTGTTCATGGTAAGCCCAATGCATGAGTTGGCTTCCGGTTATGAGGGCCCCTTGCATGTTAAGCTGTTTGTTGCTATCCCTGCTACTCTTCCCCTTCTCAAGGGATGGCATTGAGCCTTTAGCCTTCCCAGACAATGCTACGTGTGATGTAGACAATCAGATCATGGAGATAAAGACACACAAAACAGATATAGTGTTTAATGGTAGGATCAAGATACCAGTGCTATTTGACAAATGTACAATGAGTTGGAGAGAAAAAGAAAAAGTATGCTAAGTCTCAATAAAATTAATAGATTTTTTAGGTTTGTTGTGGGTTTCAATGTGTTATCATTTCATAAAGTCAAATGTATATCTATATCTAATATATCAATTTGAAATGTAATATTGTTTTAGAAGACCTTATTGCTTTTTTGCAGTTTAATAACCTTTTAGATTAGAGATTGATTCATGTTCTGTTCTCAAAACATGGTACATAGTTAAAATATCACAAATTACAATGTCAACATAAAAATTAAAGATAATCTGTGGAATTTGTGTATTTATTTCCCTTGTCATGGAATCATATATACATTTGGAGGTGAATAATGAATAAATACCATTGTTATCTACAATCATCAGTTATATTTATTTATACGGTTTGCCAGATGGCTCTCTACTTTGTATTATTGAGTGTATTTATGTCACAGGACTCTTATCTAATTATCTGGCTAATTATAATGCGATATAGACATATTGCATCTAGGCACTTAACAGAATTATTATTACCCTGGTTGATTGGATTCAATCAGTCATTCCCGCATACATAGTATGCACATTCTCCAATACCTGGGGAGTATTCCAGTCAGTCGCCGATGAGGCCCACACAATTCTGGAAAGCTACCATAACTTTCACATCCTACCGGGAACCCATTCAGCACCTGGGTGGGGAATGGCAAAGTGTGGATTGATGCCTTGCCAGACGCGAGGCAGCGGTGGAATTTGAACGCACAATCCTTTGATTAAAAGGCGAGAGCCAGAACCACTACACCACATCTCTTCCACACAGTTATGCAATCATCTGGGGTCAAATTTTATTCCATAAAACAAAATGCGAAAAATTAATATATTATTTCATTGTTTAAAGTACATCCCCAAATTATTTGGTATTGTAGGAATTGATCTTACAAAGATATGAAACTATTAAGTTTCAAAGTAGAGTAAGACTGTTTTATTTCCAAATCAATTCAAAACTTTCAATGAAAAAAATAAAAAAAAATCAATAGATATGGATATGTAAAATGATAGTTTAAGCAAAACATAACAGAATACAATTTAATACAAAAGAAAAAAGGTGAATGCAAAATGCCAAGGTATGGCTTGTATGAAATATACCATTGAGATGAAAATATTGAGAGTCAAATTTATGCGTTACATTTTTGAAAAAAGGTTCTTGATTCTAATATACATTCTGCATACAAACAAAAGTTCCTCTTCTTTATTTTAGTATATTTAGCATGTGGGTAGATGTTATGCAGCAATATATATTATGTGTAACAGATTTCTATCACAGTTTGAACTCTAGGAAATAGAGCATATTTGTTTTCGGAAAATGGTGCATGCAAAATGCCAAAGTATGGCCTGTACAGAATACACCATTGAGATAAATGAAAATATCGAGAGTCAGATTTCTATGTTTAATTTTGGGAAAAAAAAGTGCTTGACTCAAAGATACATTTTGCATGCTAATAAATTCTTTCTTTTGGGTAGTATATAAAGCATGTGGGTAGATGTTATGCAGCATTATAATATGTGTAACAGATTTCTATTACATTTGAACTGTCGGAAATACGGCATTCTTGTCTTCTAATATTGGCACACTGTTTCCTTTCCAGGATGCATAAGGCTTTGAGACAAGTGCTTAAAGCCCCTTTCACAATAATTGGTGGTGCGACTGATTACAAATGTTTTGATTGTGTACAACATATATTGTGACCAGATGATTGCAAACGATCGCAAGAGCGATCGTGAAAGCCCCTAATAAGGCATGTAGCCTTATTTTGCTGTAAGAGGGATTTGTTGTTGTCCGTTATGGTTCTTTTGTTATTTCCATGTGGCAATCTTTAGCAGGCTTTAGAAAAGGTGGATATTTTTCATCATGAATGCTGACTTTCACAATTTTACAGATTCAAGGATGCGGAGTCCTTACATTCTTTTTTTTAAGCAATAGTCTCTTATTCTTATCTTTCATCATCTGCCTTTTTTCTCCCTCTCACTTCTCTCCTTTCTTTCTTTCTTTCTTTCTTTCTGTCTGTCTATCTGTCTGTCTGTCTTTCTGTCTGTCTGTCTTTCTGTCTGTCTTTCTTTCTGTCTTTCTGTCTGTCTTTCTTTCTTTCTCTTTCCCTTCCTTCCTTCCTTCTTTCTACCATCTGCTCCTTCTTCTTTCCTCTCTTTAATGATTTTATTTCTACTCTTCATTTATATCCATATCTCGATTGTGGTCTTTCATACAAAAAACTTTTTATCATAAATATTTTCACACTATTTTGTCTGTAATTAGTGCTCCATGTTATGTCAATTCATAATCCCTGAAAATATCCAATACTTTTCTCTCAACCCGCCCCCTCTCTCATTGTCTCTGTCTCTTCATCTTCCCTCATTATTCCTCTTCCTTTCTCCATTTCTCTTGTCTATATGTCCCTCTCTCTGACTCACTCTCTTATAAAAAAATCTTTTAAATCTGTCTTCATGCAATCTCTCTTTTCATCCCTCTCTCTCTTTCTGCCTTCTTCCCCTGCAATCCACCATTTGTTGCTTACATTGTTTGGTCTGGACACATAAGCATCGGCCAAGCAATGTCATTACATCATTGGTAGAGTAAACTCTCCTTTGCTAACAGCTCCCGTCACTGCTTCAAATGTCACTCCTGGTGACATTTGCATTCCTTAAGACAGTGGAATGAACTGAAACACAAAAGTAGGCCTGTTACCAGTATCAGGGTTCTAGCCCCACAACGTAGAAGCGTCCAGCTCTTTGTTTAAAATTAATACACCACCCAGTGCAAATTTCTCTGATAAATATAACTTAGATATGCTGAATATATACCAATTCAATCTTATATCGAGCCAAGTTGCAAAATTGTAGTTAATGCACAATGCAGATTTTCCATGACTTATTTTGCCAAAGACATTCACCACCATTCTTGAGAAAAATTATTTTGTTGTAAAATGTTCACTTTCTCCGGTTTGCAGCTTTGCCTCTTTGCATTTTACCTGACTGACTACCTGACTGGTAGTAGCTCGAACCTTGATCAGCATTAAGCTTTATCACAGAAGATTTGATAAGATTTTACTAGTTAGTACAGAAAGTATCCAAGCATGCAACATGTTAATTCAACAACTGTGTGTATGAAAAAGAAGAGTAGTAAATTCTTCATTTTTTTTATAATTATAACGATCACACTTTTACTTACTCTTCTGTTTAATGCTCACGTCCAATACTTGGTGTATGAATTAAGATTTAATAAGTAATGAACATATTTGGAAATGGCATATGAATCCAAAGGAGTGGTTGCAAGAGCTTCATAGGTTTCCCAAGTTTTTGATAATATTTTGTCATATCTTTATCTCTTCATCTCAGCACATGTGCACCTTGTCCAATTATTGGAAGAATTCATTTTATGAGAGACCCACATTATGATTAAAATTTCTTCTCTGCTCTACATTATTAGGGAAGAAAGAAGAACACACACATCAAGCTGATTTTATCAACCTCAAACACAAACGAGAAGCGTAATCATGCTCAATTAGCCACTCTCGAGGCGCTAAGCATAGCTAATTACTTCCCTAATGAATTGAAAGTAATAGTGCTATTAGCTTGTATATATATATTAAACACTTGCCTGTGTAACAATTAGTAATTTAAACCAGGATGCAAGTCCTCTTCAATTCACATTTTGTACTCCAACTCTCATTATCTTAAAAGGAAAAATGGAGGGAAATGAAGATATTTTCATGAATATTGGCACGTTTAGCAGTTGATCTAAACCAGGATGAGTCGTTATTTCATCTTTCTTCCAGAATCAACCTCATAAAAAATACAACAAATTGTATACATGTGCATATTTTGCTATGGTTAAGAAGTTAGTTAATTGTTAGTGTAGCTGTTAATGATATGTGGCAGTTTCTAAACCAAAGTTATATTACACAGTCATTGCTTGAAATCATAAGTAATGCGCCATGAGCACGTTACACAGAATGGATTTGGCACTTTAAAAGTCACATTGTTTAATTATTATATAACTATCATAAGTTTTATTATCATTATTATTACTATTATTATTATTATTATTACTATTGTTATTATCCTCATCTGTATCATTAATGTATACAGAAGGTGGTTGAATATTCATATTTACTGGAAGTGCCATTTGTAAGGTTGATAAAAATGATGAATGAAATAGTATGTGTGCTTAATATTTTGTTTGTGATTGGCTTGTTTACAGTATTGGTACTTCTCAATTCACTATCGCCATGATACTCAGAGGCAGTATGAACTACGTTGTGAAACGGAGGGAGAGGTCAACGCCTGGGTGGATGCTATTCAGCACTGCAAGTAAGTTCGTTTTTGTTGGTTTATTATCCCATATTCTATAGACCATGGTCTAAGTCCGTGCTAAAATTATGGAAAGCCAAACATGTCAAAATTTTCCTTACATAGCAAGTTTCTTATGCTTACTGTGCTCTTTCCTAACTCGTGAATGGTGAAGAAAGTTATCTTATTTATCTTTCCGAAACGATTTGAGTGAAAAATGAGCTGATACATTTATATTATATTGTTAGAGATTTATGCAACTATTGGCTGTCCATAGTTAAACCACAACTTTAAACCAGAGTTAAAATTAAACCCGACTTCAGAATACGGGCCATTATGTTTAAAATTTAAATACTGTTTATAGTGATAGTGGTAGAGAGAAAGAGAAGAAAGAGAGAGAAGGATTGAGGAAGGGAGAGTGGGAGTGAAGTGAAAGGGAGAGATGTTATATAATCACTTGGAAAGATGGACGGACAGACAGACAAACAAATTAATAGATTTGGGCAAGAGAAGTCAGAGAGAAACAGTACAAAGACATGCTAAGTCTTCTGCATGGGTGAGACTGCTTCATTAGGAACTCTTGCTCATCATCCCCTCAAATTCTCATGCATGTGTCACAGCCTATGCCCATATTTATTATACTTATTATCTATTTTGTATCGCTGCTCGTTTTTGGCCCATATAGTGTTATACTTTTTTTACGTCTTGAGTGGTCCACACTTTGCAAGCTTTGCTTCTCAGTGGACCCGCTCCGTTTTTCCAACATTTTTGATATATTATCTTCTGTATCAGGTGTATATTCTTTATATTTTGGTTTATTGAATACTTATGTCATTTGTATTTTCTGATGTTATATTTTATCAATTGTAATTATTGCTTATAAATTTTGCTGGAAAAATTGAATAAATGAATGAATGAATGAAATACTCAATGCCCATATTCTCTCACACAGTATAACAGAATTATCTCACGCATACACTGTAGCTGGTATGAACATGCCATACAAACAATTCAAAGATGGACAGACACATGCGGTGACCCAACATTTGCTCCGGTCTTAATATCTCAGTCACCATAGGGTTAGCGTTAGGATTGTAATAGAAAGAGGACTTGGTTCAGATAAGGATTAGGGTTTATTTAGTTCCTGAGGTTAAATTTTATGTTTCCCTTAATCAATTGTCACCAGAGCAAATGTCACAGAACCAAATATACATACAGAATACCAGAAGCTGAGGAAAGAAGGGGGGGGGGGGCTAGGTAAATATTTTTGGAACAACAGGGAGATGGACATGCAGACGTGACAGAAATTGACAAATAAAAGCTAGAGGCAAGGTGGGGTGTATAGTTTACAACTATTAGGAAAGATTGAAAAACACACATAGAAATATAATAGAAATTTACAAATGAAAGATATAGATTGTGTGTGGGAGGAGGGTATATAAAGTTCACCACCATGAGGAAAGATTTAAAAACACACAAGCAAATAGAATATTGAATAGAAATTGACAAATATTAGAAAGAGGTTGGGTGGGGTATATAAATTACAACCATTAGGAAAGATTGAAAAACACACTTACAAATCTAATAACAGAAATTTTCAAATAAAAATTAACAGAAAGGGGAACAAATAAAGAAAGAGAGAGAGAGAGAGGAAAGAGGAGTGCATATCATCACATACACCTGTATATGGGCTTAGAGAGATAAAGTGAGATGAAGTTTACAGGGGTTGCCAAACAAGTCAACACAGCTAATAGAAATGGAAATTTATGTAGAGAGACAAGCAAACAAATTAAGCTGTTAAAAGAAACATATATAGATATATTTGAAGTTGGTGATGATTAAAGGTTGGCACCCTGTTCACTGTTTAGTTTTCACTGATGACCCGTCCTGGTTTTCCCTAACCCGTCTCGTGCACGCAGCCTTTCTTGATTCTCTATTTACAATCTCCATCAAATACAATGTAGCGAGTGGCATTTGATTCTTGCCTCGGCTGCCATGTTGGTTGTGAGGACCCCTTGACAACGAACTAATACTGCCATGCATCTCCTGGGAACTGCTCTATCAAGATGCAACGCGATATTTAAAGAGGCTTCCCTCGCCCTCTCCGCGGTCTTTCCTAGGTTTTTTACCGTCTCATTCCCATGCATGTTTTACATGGGTTCATTACCTTTTCCATGCATTTTTGTTTCTTCGACTTGTTTCTCCTTGTTTCTTTGAGATTGCTGACCGTATTTTTTTTAAAGTCACAGTAGCATTTTTCATTCAGAGCTTCTAGGTATTGTTTTCAATCCTTATTTATATTCTACTTTTCATGTTTGTTTGATTAATCTGTTGAAGTTATTGTAAAAAAACAGGAATCCCCCTTCTTAGCAATGCAGCGTTAATTTTTTGTTTTCTCAAAACAAGTGTTTGTTATTGCATTTAATTGTTCTATCTGCTTTTTTCATTTCATAAATGGTAATTTCCTTTTGCATTTAAATCATATAGACTGTGGGAGCATTTTCATAAATGTATAACTTTATATGAATAAGAATGACAACTAGAAGAAAATGAATATTAACTTTGATTTTATTTAGTATCTAACAAAATTTATTATCTTCATCATTTGTTTTCCATTGTGTTTATTTGGGGATTTGGTGTCATGTTTTTAGAGTAGAATGGAATCCAAAATTGATCTTTTTTTTAGAAATCT
Source organism: Lytechinus variegatus (assembly GCF_018143015.1). Classification (NCBI taxonomy): domain Eukaryota; kingdom Metazoa; phylum Echinodermata; class Echinoidea; order Temnopleuroida; family Toxopneustidae; genus Lytechinus; species Lytechinus variegatus. The sequence goes on along the minus strand of NC_054744.1, from coordinate 34,130,512 downwards.
ACTTATGGGTGATAATCCTTTTCCTGCAAATAGTGAATGTTTTGATAATTGGGCAATAGATCATTTTTATTTTGGATTCTTGGGAGTATGTTAGTACACTTTATCTATGATTCAAGGCAGTAATCCATATATTATGTTATGTTATGAAAAATGTGTTATACACATGCCAAACCATAGGCCTTTTCTGTTTTACTCATACATATTGTCTTTTTATTTGTCATGTCTAGAAGTGCAATTTTCCTTAATGATTAATGAATTTCTTGTATGTATTATACAATATGTATCTATAGTTATGTCAGCATGTGCAATTTTCTTAATGCATACAGTATGTATCTATAGTCATGTTGACATGTGCAATTTTCTGTTAATTATCAATCTAAAAACCAATGGGGATTTTTTGTTCGTATCTATATATCATAGACTAATTAATTAAAATTGAATTGGATTAATGCTTAAGAAAACATATCAAATATGTATGCTCACAATTTTCCCTCCTGTCTTTCAACATCTCAGTTTCAATGCGATACTGCTGCAGAAAGAGGAATTAGAACAAAAGTACCTCCATCTTCTTCAGATTCACGACAGCGAGAAGATAGCAAAGTTTGGTCTCCGTCAGCAGTGTCAGGAACTCACAGCTGAAGTAGCAAAACTCAAAACAGAAGTAAGACAATATTGACAGATTAAATGGCCCATATTTAGAAATATGGCAATAACTTATGCCATGGTCCTACTCTGCATGTATGTTAAAATTAAAGGAAGCCAAAAATTTGATAATTGAAGTTACATTATTTTGTTTCCTATCTTTCTTTGGCTCTTTCCTCAAGTTCTGATGATGGAGATTTTGCAGTATTTATTCCCAGTCAGTAGTGAATGATTTGTGTATCAAATAAATGAACAATTAAAATTTTTAATGTTAGATATATCTGTCACAATTGGCTATGCATAGGAAGCCATGACTTTAAAACAGAGTTATTGGGATTAAAACTGAGTTCAGAATATGGGCTGTGGATTTTTTAACAGACAAATTAATTTTGGTGTGATATCAAAATTTTATCAAGTACTCAAGATGGTACTTAATCATTTTTAAAAAGAAAGTCCACCATGCTGTACATATTTTGAAAGTATGAACGTTAAAGGTTTTTGAAAAATATTTTTAATTTCTCCATACACACCATAAATCCAGCGAATAAATAATATAGCAGATGATGTCTTATAATTTTATTTTTTTATTATGGAAATGCCTTATCGCACGGATTATGGCAATGAATTACACCATTACATTCATGTATTTGTTGATATGTCAGTTGAACCTGCTGCAGAGGAGAGAAAGGAAAATGTCTGGTTCAATCAAAGGAACTCCAGAAGATGATGAACCGGAGGATATTAAAAAGATTAAGAGAGTAAGTCTGCCAATATGCTTTTGACATTGCATTTCCTTAACCCGGACTATCCCTAACCCCATACTATCTTTTTTGGGATTCATACTGTCTTTCTTAACCCCATACTATCTGCTTCGCTGGGTTTAACGCCTTAACCCCGGACTATCCCACAGCTCATGAATATTGATGATTTTACTCTACAGAGCATGATTAACTTTCAATTTCGACTTCTGTGATTGGCTATTGCTTAGCCCCGCTTTTCCTTAGACCAGTTTTGTTTCACACTGCATCTCTTAGCACCGCAACCACAATAAGCCGGCTAACCCTGCCTTTTTGCAGGGCCAGATAGTACCGTACTATTTACCGTGCTAGCCCTCTTTGCTAAAACGTAGTGTGAAAACGAAGTGGGCCAAACTTAAACCCGGGAAATTGGTGGGGCTAAGGCCCCCCCCCTTAGCCCCACCGATTTCCCGGGGTTAAGGTAAAAAAGTACAGTGTGAAAAGCATAGTCTTTCTCTTAAGATGATGATGATGGTGATGATAATGGCAATGATGATGATGATCTTGATGAAGATGATGATGGTATGATGATGATAATGATGAAGATGATGATGATGAAGATAATGGTGATGGTAATGATGATGATTTAGTGTAATATTTTCCCTTTTCTGGATAGGTCCAAAGCTTCATACGTGGCTGGCTGTGTCGACGACGTTGGAAAGCCATAGTGCAGGACTACATCCGATCACCACATGCGGAGAGTATGCGAAAGCGTAACAGTATAGTGTTTGGGATGGTGGAGTGTGAACGCGAGTACGTTGAGCAGCTTTCCACTCTTGTCTCCTGCTTTCTTCGTCCTCTCAAGATGGCTGCCAGCGCAAAGAAACCACTTATTTCACATGAAGATGTCAACTCAATATTCCTCAACAGGTAAAGCGAATCAGTGTTATATCTACTTTTAAGATATTCTTATTAGGGCTGTTATCGATAACCTCTTTATAGTCTTGTCAATGATTGCTTGTTTTTTGCCACTTCTCTCATTATCCATAATACCCACTATTATGTAGGGACATATATGACAGTATGACAGTGATTTTCCATGATTTCACAGAAACGGCCTTTTGAAAGTTGCTTTTCAAACGGAAAATCACTGAAAAAATATTTTTCCTCAAAATTCACAGAACAGCGACAGAAATTACTCCAAAGTCTCAACAAAATACAAATATTTACTAGCCACAAAACACAATCTCACTTCGCTATAATCATGACAATCCAAACATTGTGACTGCACTCAACTCCATTCGATCGTATATCGAAAACATTCACAAGCGCAAGCTCAATTTTAGCAAAGTACCACCGTAGAAGGCAGCAAACAGCCGTGTGTTACTGCCCTCTATGTTCGAAGATGTATAGCACGATATGAAAATGGCGGATGGCGAAAGACATTAACTGTTCAGTCTATGTCCAAAAAGCCCCCAAATTATTAATCAAACCCTAAAATAATGCTAATAATGTGAGAGGTGAGGATGTATTTATGCTAAGAATGGTTGTTAAAAGATGTTATGTAATACATGTAGTTTACATCTGATGAATGCGGATTTTAACGCGTTCTTGGTGCAGTGGCAGATACAAATTTTGACCACCGCAAGTAATGTGTCATCGCTATAATGCATAAAAAATGCATATTGATTATGTTCTGTATAGTTATCGATATTGATAAGATATTTTTAGCGAAATATCGACAGAGAATTTTCTTAACAATAACAGCCCTAATTCTCATACCACACGGGCTAATTAAGAAGTTGCCATTGGATGTAGTTATAGTAACTTTTATGCAACGAGCATCTGGGTTGGTATTCAATTAACCTTTTCCGCGCCTACTTTGCACCAATGCACACTCGATGCCTCATGAACTTTGCATTTCACATTCTAACAAACAATCCATTGTTTCCCTCCCTGAAAATAATTCAGCACAGAGGGGTTCATGGCTCAGCATTCAGAGTTAACTAATAGCCATTAATTTTTAGCTCGGTCATTATCCATCTGTGCGCAACATGGTTGACTGGGCATATTGTTTTTAAACTACATGCAAGCAACACTTATCCAGCTAGGGGGCTGACTTAGATTTAAGGAAAATACTTAGCCAAAAAAAACAATGGAATAGCAAAGATGAACAAGTATTTCATTTAAAAGGAATACAGAGAAAAATACTTTAAAATTCTGGCATTAATTATGGAAGTGAATACCGGCTCAGGTGCTCCACAATTTAAATGCTTGTTCTTTACTGGAACAATGACAAATGATATTGATTTGATAAAAAAAGATTACTATAGGCAGTTCTTGAATAAACAAGATGTTGGCTACCTAATTGTTGATATTTTGTGCTTGAAATTTTGATATGAAAGGCATTGCAAAACTATTAGAAACCTGATGCTTCCGTAGTGAGAATCAAGGATAGCAAAACAGACCCTGTGGGATATGTTGATTTGTTCTCATGGTCGCCAAGTATCTATTCCAAGGTGTGGGTAGGTTCATTGGTTTCCTTCAGGTTTAGATGTAAAACAAGTAATGTGAAACACAGATTTACGAGGTATCTTTTTTCATTTGAGAGAGTGTGAGGGAGAGAGGGAAAGAACAAAAGGAAGCGGGAAAAGAGAGTGAAAAGGAAGATAAAAGGGAGAGTAAGAATAAAAAGTGGTGGAGGGGTAAAAATGAGAGTAAAAAATAGAGAGCGGGTGCGAGTGTGTATGTGTGAGGGAGAGAGAGTATGTGCAAACAATAAGAGGAGCAAGAAAGAGAATAGAGAGATGGGCAAAAGCAAGGAAAAGGATAGTGTGAGTGTGCATGTTGGTGTGTGTGTGTGAGAGAGAGAGAGGTGATGGATAGAGAGAGAGTAGAATGGGGGAGAGTAGGAGAAAGAGAGAGAGAGTATCCATTCCAATCCGAAGAAGGCACTTCCTGCAAGCTGATCCTATGAGAGTTATATATGAATATTCCAGCTTAATATAGGTGAAGAGAATGAAGGAATTACCGGAAACGGAGAAAAGAGAAGAGAGAAGCTAGCTATTACTGCATACAACCTGTATCTATATAGTGTCATACCGGTGAATATTTCCTCTCATGCATAAATCATGTGCGTAGGAGCAACATCGAAACAGAATAAGCCTGCCTGGTACCTGGGGCATGCTAGCAAATATTAAAATTTATGGGGCATGCATAAATCTCCCATCAAGAGGGTAAAATCGGCTCTGCTGAGTGTTGTAAACGGTTGCCCCTTTGAAATTCTACTTGATGGAGTGCCCATAAGGTAGCAGCTTTGGGGATTTTTCCCCCTTTCCTGCTCGCTCCTCTTACCCTCCTCCATCCTCTTTTTCTTTCATTTTTTTCCTGAAAAAAAATCTCATTTGGAATGTTTTATCACTTTGCCCATCTTTTTTTTTGCCAAGTCTTTCTCCTTTCTTCAGAAAACTAATATTATGTCATTTAATAGATGATAGTCTTAGGAAGTAATTGCATAATATGAGGGGATGATAAGTAAATTGAATAATCAGAATATCTTGAACGTTTTATCTTATGCTACCTGCCTGTAAAGATATTCCAATTTTAGTATTCACTTTAAAGGCACAATTTATATAAAAATGAGTGAAGAAGACATCTTAAACTTTATGGTACAGAAAACATCAGAATAATAGGCCTATGCATAATTTGATAAATCTGAGGTTAGTTGAAATATTGAATTGGATAAGGATATGTCATAGCATATGACCTTTTGGCCTTTCTTTTACTAATTATCATATTGCCAGTCCAAATTTATATTGTTATACAACATTTTCATCAGGTAAGCTGTTTTTACTACTGGAAAGAACAAAAAGTCCCACAGTGTGTGCTACAGTGTGTTCACAGTGTGAAACACAATGTGAAAAATAACCTTCACACTATTAAATTTGAGCATTTCAACAGTGTGAATCATATTCACAAAGTCTAATTTTACCAACACACTGTGAACATCCACATCGTAGAGGTAGCCACAGTGTGAACTTCTTTTTACACTGTTAAAATTCGGAGCATTTTAACATTTTGAATAACATTTTCACATAGTCCACTTTGTGAACACACTGTGATCACACTCTGTGACACAGTTTTCTTTCTTGGAGAGATTATATGTGTTAAAAAAATGTTAATTTTAATAAGCATTACCATGACCATAACAGAATCACTTTTCATTCGGTAGTAATGTTTAGAAAATTTTAATTTCACCCCTTTCTTTTTTAACATACACACAAATACCCATGGTTTTAAGAATGTTAAGTTTTATAAAATGATGATATAAGTATCATATTTTGTTTGTATAATTGCCCAATCTTTGCAAATGTAAGGTTGTTACTTTTGTTCATTTTTGTAATTGTATTTATGTATTTTTGACTTGTACGTGAAAAATGGAAAGAAAAGTAATGAAATAAATCAAAATAAAAAAAAATGTATGTTCTATTTCTAATCACCATAAACTATTCATATAATGTATATCAAATTGAAAAATTATGTGTGTGAACCAATATTCTTGGAAAATGTGATGCAACGACTTAAAGCATCCAGAGCAGTACATTACATGAATTTCGCATATTTTCTTTTGGTTACAGTGAGACTATTTTCTTCTTACATCAAATCTTCTACAAGGGACTGAGTGCTAGGATGGAACACTGGCCCAAGCTGGTCCTTGGTAAGTGGATAATGAAATATCATTCATTTCATATTGATATCAAGGATTGACAGGCCCAATGGCCAGTATTCTGAAGTCTGGTTTGACCATAGTCTAGCCAAACATGTCAACATTATATTTCATCTTATTTTTTAATGGACATTATATGCTTATGTTTCGTGTGCTCTATCCCAATTCTGTAATGGTTAAGACAAGTATTCTATATATGCTTCCCAAGCAGTTAATGATTTGAGGGACAAATGACCTGATATATCTAACCTCTGATATTTATGTCACCAGTGGCATAAAAGTTAATACTATTTGCCATTCAGTGGTAACTTGATTCTCATTGGCTGTTGAGCTTTGTTGCCACTGGCCCCATATATATTATCATTTTTTTCTGATTATCTTCTTGACATCGCCTATATTCAATCAAGTAGTTAAAAAAGTTTTATAGTTCATTACATTTTATTTACTATACATCATTTTAAACTTCAGACTGTATTTAAAACACAAGGCACCAATTTTTTTTGTCAACCTTTTCTGTGTTTTAAGTTTGGCAGTCATATATTCATATCTACTCCTGATATGAAAACAGTAATCTGCATTTAATTATGACTTGGTCTAATTGTCAGATAGTCCAAAACGATGTAGACGAAACCCATTCAGTGTTATTTCAATTTGTTCTAATTGCTTTTTGACTTACATTAAACTTGATTGCAATAAAATACCATAGTCTAATTGTCATTTAGTCAAATGTCCGGATTAGTCTTATTGCCACTTTGTCTTCTTTTTTGACAAATTGAAATTGTGTTCATTCAATTCATTTATTTTCCTCTTTCAATCTTTTCATACTTGCAATAATATTTACGTATCGTCGGCGGTCATCCGAACCGTCGTATCACACGGTGCAAACCCATTTCACAGAAAATCAACTTCAAAGTTTAATATAATTTCACACTTGGTTCCCCAGCCTTACAACATATTCATTGCTAGAATAATACATGGTTGGAAAGACCAAGATAATTGCTGACATTGGCATCCTTATTTTTACACAAAACCAAGGAATGGAGAAAAAATCACAAAAGAGCTACATGTTTGTAATTTTGGTTTGAGCAGCTTAGATTTTCTCTGTACAAAAATGCCATTGGGAAAAAGAGATACAACGTTTATACTGACTACGATTCCAATGCGCGCGATCAGTCAAAACGTATCACTTTTCACGTGCAAAGTCAATGCAGTGCCCATACGAAAGTTTGGCTGACTGCGGGCATTGAAATTGCAGTCTTCAAAACGTCGTATCGCTCCGTTACAGTACTCATTTCCAATGGGATGTGCGCATTTTATTAATAATTTGTATGGCATTGACGTGAAAATCCCCTATATCTCAAAAACTGAAATATATTGCTGCGTTGAAATTTAGTTATGAATAGAATAGGACTTATATTGTAAGGAGTTTATCTAGCCATGTAGCTGAACTGAAGTGGTGGTAGACCAGGGGCGTGATTCACAAATATTTAAGTACGACTTAGAATCGCACGTACATGTACATGATATGCAATAGGCAATCTTCTTGATCAATATGCAGTAGTGCACGTCCTCTTAGCCTGATCTGACCAATACGGTCATGCCTTTTACAATGCATGCAATTAAGTACTTAAGTGCCACTCTAAGTCATACTTTAATCTTTGTGAAACACCCCCGGGTGAACTTTAGATGAAATGGATACAGCCTCTTGGTATACTTTTACATGTGAACTGAAAGAAGTGTCTTTTAAAATCATATATTTCTTTATGAAACAGTGAATGTAATTATTGTCATAATATTTTCATTTGCTCAAGATGTATGTTTTTGTAGACTGAAATGATAAATAAAATGTAAATTAGACAGTCAATGGGCTAAATGGCAGGTGGACCAACTGGTAATACTGGCAATGAGTATCTCACAGTTTGTTCACAGTGTGGAACACAATTACCGTGTTTACACATGCATCGGCTTTTGGTTCAAAAGCCGATGCAGAATCGGCGTTTTACACGCTGTAACAGCTCGCGGTGCACAATCGGCTCACGTGGCAGAAACTGGAAATGATCTTCGCACCAAAAATATACGTCATAATTAAGACAATGCTGGATGAGTTAACTTACAAGTACATCATGAATGGTAAAGTAAATGAAATGCGCGCCAATTGCCAATTTTTTTCTATGTGTAAACAGAAATCCGATTCTGCATCGTCTTGCATTTCTGAACGTACTAGTTTGGTGGTGTAAAATTGCCGATTTTGCACCAAGACCTGATGCAAGTTCATCGCGTTTACACGCAACAAGAAAGCCAATGCAGCATGTAAACACGGTAAATGTGAAATCACCTCCACGCTATTAAATTTGAGCATTTCAACAATGTGAATTAATCATAATTATATTCACATGGTCAACCATTTGAACATGCTGTGAACAGTGACCCTGTTGAGGTGTCCACAGTGTGAATCACATTGCCATCCATGTGAACGCACTGCTAACAGTCACACTATTGAGGTGTCCATAGTGTCCATAATGTGAATATATCTTCACACTGTTGAATTTGAGCATTTTAACAGTGTGAATAACATTTTCACATAGTCCACTAGCTCTATGTGAACACAATGTGATCACACTGTTCTTTCCAACATGGTAATTTTAGACAAACTTGGAGTAGACCTCGTGTGTTGAGACCAAATGGAAAGTATACAAAGTCGGTGTCGACCATTTGGCATTAAAAAAATGTCTACACTCCTCTATACACAGGTACTTAATAGAATGTCCATTAAGAAATGCATATATTTTTTAAATGAGGTGCTTATATTTTAATGAACATCCACACAATTCTGCCATAATACACTTAATAGCTGACTCCTGTGCTAAAAGCAAGTCTTCTCATTGTTTCTTAAATGAAACTATTGATTTTATATGTAATCAATTCGAGCATCTGTCAGCCATGGCAACCAAGCTATGGCAACCGTGTGTATGCTAAGGTCATACCTAACATGGCTGAGAATTGTTTCTGCAACAATTAAAAATTGATATTTTTTTTCTTCATCTAACGGTTGAAGATGGGATACTTTCTAATACTCATATAAAATTAATATATTTTGTTCTCTTTTATAATAATACAAATGAATGAGTAGTGTTAATATTATATACTACATATTAGTGAATTTTCTACATGCATTAAATACCAGGGGCCAATGGCAGAATGATCCCAAAATATTGAGGGGGTGAGATATGGCATAATGGGCAAAAATTCTCATATGTTTATAAATAAAATCCAATTTTAAGATGGATTTTGACATGATATTCATATTTCCCCCTTCGCTCTTCCTTTTCTGTTCTCTTTTTTTCTTGGTTGTGATTTTTGTCTTTTTTTAATTTAATTTTATGTATTTATTTATTTTTTCATTTTATTTTAAGTTATTTCATTTATTTTTTTATTTTATTTATTTATCTTTATATTTATTTATTTTTCTATGTATTTGTTTATTTCATTTCATTTATTAATTTTTTTTTTGGTGGGAAGCGTCTGTTGGTCACTGCCAATTTATATTAAGGGGGTGCATATAGACCTATAGGTGACCTTTTTCCATCAGTTGAATGGCAATAGAGAAAAGTACTACAAAACTCAGACTTCACTTGTTTATACTATACAGATATATCAAGCTTTGACACAGTATAATGGGAATTGTTTTTCTTGAGAGGCAAAGAGTTTTACTTCTTTGCTTAGTTTACAGACATGGAAGATGCAAAGTCAATGTTTAAAATACTTATCATTTATAATAACAATGCAGATCAATGAGCAATGTCAAACAGTTTACAATTCTATATTGGTAAGATGTGTGAAAAGCAACTCAAAAGCAAATTATTATTGGTCCATACCGTTCTGTTCATAGAATTAAATGTTCTACACATAGGATTGCTTGAGTATTATTTGATATATGAGAAAACAATAGAGATACCAGCAAAAGAAGTGCAGCTACTTGAAATAAGTAAATACTTGGAATAAGTCAATTGTGAAATCAGTTGATTTGAATGCCTACTATTCGTTTAAAATATTAAGATGTCAATCATTATTCCTAATTTTGTTTGACAGCTAACAATGCTTTAATTTGTTACATGACTTTCAATCCAGTGTTTGCAAATTCTTATGATGAAGCCGGGCATAAAATCAGCAGAACACTATTGAAATTGTTGTTTGATGATCTGTGCTGCTAATGATCACTCATCACATTGCACCATATGATCAGGGGTCGGTTTCACAAACATGTTTTGACTGAAAATTGCACTTAAACCCTAAGTTGAATTCAGAATGTATATTCATAATCCATCACCACTATATAGTCAAATTACAATCGGAAGATGTGTGCTTCCATGGATTGATCAATAACATTACAGGTTGAAAGTTGACTTTCACTTGTGCATTTTGGTGCGTAAGCATGGCTTGAATTCACACCTAAACCTTTGTGAAACATGGCCCCTTGGATGCACTCAGACTATGTCAGGGGTTCATCATGAGGGCATAGCACATCTCTTTCATAGCTCAGCTGAACTAAACCCTGGATAGAGAATGCCTATTATGTTTGCCTAACAGTCTCTCGCCCGTGATAGCCTTACAAGACACTAGGGCTCTTTACACTATGTTTTCTTAACCCCGTACCATCGCTATTCCTGTACCATCCTTAAAGGAAAAGTCTACTCCAACAAAAAGTTGATTTGAATAAGAGGAGAAAAATCTAACAAACTTATGTAACACTGAAAATTTCATCAAAACTGGATGTAAAATAAGAAAGTCATGACATTTCATCAAAACTGGATGTAAAATAAAGTTATGACATTCTAATGTTTAATTATATGCACAACCTGGTCAGTATACAAATGAGCAGATTGATGATGTCACCCACTCAATATTTCTTTTGTATTTTATTATATATAATAAATGACTTAAATAATAATTTTCTCATTGTCGTGTGAAACAAAATTAAATTCCCCATGAAGATGCGGAATTACCATTATTTTAACAGTTTATGGTTAAGTCAAGATTGTCCTTATTGTCAAATCTGTAAACTTAAAATATTGCACATTTCAAACAAAAGAAAACAAAAGAAATAGTGAGTGAGGGACATCACTGACTCTCATATGAATATCAATGAGCTGTGCATATAACTGTTTTGTGAAAAACAAGCACAAAATAATTTCTGCCAGCTTGTAAAGTGATGTTTACATGTACATGTATATTATGAAAAATTTCATGACCCACTGCTCATTTCTTTGCAAGATGTTACCCAGCTGCTCTGCTATACCCGGTGTAATAATCCTGAATTATTGTATAGCACGTAGAAACTTGAATGCTATATACATGTATAAGCAAATATGATTATTTTTAGTGTTATTATTATCTTTTATTGTAAAATTGTTCTTTTTTGATCAGGTGATTTATTTGACATGCTGCTTCCGATGTTGAGTATCTACAATGAATATGTGAGAAACCACCACTATAGTCTACAGGTGTTGGCTGAATGCAAGCAGAATCCAGCGTTTAATCAGCTACTCAAACAATATGAGACGAAACCAGTCTGTGAAGCAAGATCCCTAGAAACATTCCTCACTTACCCAATGCATCAGGTAAGCTGCCATTTTTTTTTAGTCATGGACAAGGAAGTGCTTTTGACGTTTAACTCTTGGAAGCAGCGTTCAGCAGTTCTGACTCTTGCCTTGAAATTAGAGGGTATCCCACAGCTGCTAGTGTAATTGGCAAGGTGTTGATCAATCCTAACTTTGCCACTCTCCACCCTTGTGTTGGATGCGAAAGCCTATGTAGTATGCCTAACAATTCAATCTTCAAACTCTTGTTGGAATGCTCCCCAGGGAGTGGAGAAAGTGAGTTCATTATGTGTGGCAAAAAAATTGCAAGAAAGGCAAAAAAGTAGAGAAAAGAAAACAGATTGCACAAAAATGGATAACAATAAAAAAAAATGACATGATAACATTTTCCTGTAATCACTTAAATCAGTGCGCACTTGAATAAAACCAGGTTCTTACATATACCAAATTTTCTTTCATTAGGCCCCCATATGCAAGGTTTACAAGGGTATTTGAGAAAAAAAAAATAATTCATAGTAGGATAAATCAGTAAATTATTGTTTTATACTGAATGAATGATGCAGAACGTGACCTTAAGAATAAGCAACCTGATTCAAGTGTAATTTAATTATGCATCCATACCGTATGGCTTTTTCAATAATCATATGAGACAATGTCAGTTGAAGTAGCATATTTTCCAGCTTTTTGCACAATTGTGCATTGATCAAAATAAAAATGAAATACTTTGTCCCATTCAGAGAAGGCATCTTTGCCAATGATGTAAACATTGCATAACTCAAATAAATAGAAAATTAAATTGTAATACATACTATTTATTTATTAATTTTATTTATTTTTAAATGAATACAAATTTTATTCATAAATAAATAAATGAAATAATTTGAGAATTCAGTTGTAATACATTTACTTGCTGTTTATCCTGGAAAACAGGTTGTAGGTCAAGTTCAAGTTGAATTCATTAAAAAGCCAGACATAATATAAGAACAAATCAATGAAGAGATAATACAAAGATAAATAATATATAGATAGGACCAATTTAGTACTGGGTAAAATATGATAAGGCCAAGCTGCACAAGCTGCAAAACGGAGCAAGCGAACATCGCACACACAAAAAAATGTTGCTTGAGATCAATGGTGAGTGATGTCTTTGGCAAAATAATGTATTCAAAATCTGCATTGTGCGAAAAAAGTCACTTTGCTTGCTTGAAAAATCAAATTGGAACGTATTCAGGAAATTTTGATCCTATTTTTGGGGAATTTTATGCTGGGCGGTGCATCCAATTTTAACCCAAGAGCCCGGTGTCTCTGCCCAGCTCTGCACAATGTGCCTAGAATCCTGCTTGAGAACAATAATTAAAAGATAGGTAACAATATTGATTTTAATCAATGCCCTTACTGAAAGGGGAGAAAAGAGAATCATTCTTTATATCCTTATTTTGTTTGAATGGTAGTATAGATTCACAGTATTTTGCAACTTCATGTACAGCTTAACCAAAGATATGAAAACTACTTTTATGTGATCTCTCACATTTACTCTTAGTAGGATTATCCATTATAGCATATCTGTCGTGCACTCGTAATTTATTTTCATGACTTGCCCTGAACTTTGTGCAGGTTATTATGGGTGATGTGATTGTGAATATTTTTACTTTGTGTTCCAGACAATACAGTCAATACAGTCTGACAATAAAGTCAAAAGAAAGGAAAAAAATCTTAAGTTTCCCAGCTTAAAATAAAATTATAGAATAATGAAATATACCGTAATCAAATTTTGCCCAAAGGAACATTGAATATACTTATGAATTCAATTTCATTCTAGTAGGCAAATAAAGTATTTAGATAACCAAAAACGCTATCCATCCAAGTGCTATGCCTACTTGTTTAAATACAGATGTATTATTCATTATGGGTGTATCCACCCATAATCAATCAACCATACATTTCGGTTTCATAGACTTTCCAAATAGAAACTAATTTCCTGTCTGTTTTGTATATACCTAATATTAGTCTTTGGCAGATCCAGGTGGGTCATCAGGGGTGGGCACTCCCTCCATAATTTGAGAATTGTCTATTTTATATAGATATCTATAACAAATTTGTCATTTACGTCCCATCTTTTTTTTCAAAATGCTATTTGCATACTCTCTATTTCTAAATCCTGGATCTGACTATATTAATGACTCTAGCAGTTGGTTCTTTTGCTGGAGGTCCTTTGTTATACTGCCCAGCTTAAAAAAAATATTGACAAAACTAGAACTGAAACAGGGAGGGGTTTGAGAATGAATGTAATGTTTTTTTTATTTTTTATTATTTTTTGGGGGGGGAATGGATGATGCAGGGGTGTGAGAGTTCAGATTTTTATCTGATTTCAGATTTTTTTGTTTTGATTTTCAACTGAATTTCAGCTTGTCTTTGACTTTCCTCTGTACAAAAAGTATGGGAGCTCTTTCTATTTCAGATTTTTTCAATACTCTTCAGCTTTTTTCAGATCTTTTTACTTGTGACCACTCACACCCCTGATGATGATCGAGTGTCAGGGACAAGCATAAGGTGAAGAGGGTACAGATATTGCCAAAATCATAAAAAAAGTATTCTTTCTGAAAGCATAATTGACATGGTGCATGGATAAGGTATACATTTCAACTTATCATGGGGATAAAATTGGAGACAGTATTTATAGTGGGGGAGAATGCATGAGAAATTAATACTTGTTAATTTTACTTTGAGAAAGAAACAAGATTACCTGTTTAGGGTGCTCTTTAAACATATATGCACAAGTGTAGCGTTCACTATTTAGTTAGGCAATTTTGAAATAATTATTTAGACATGTTAGAGGGATCCACACAATACAAGCACTGCTTTCTAGTGGATTCCTCCATTTTCTCAGAATTTTATTTCATAATGGTTTTGATATTGTGCTTGTATGTAATACTCTGTTTTTTTTTACTTTTATTTATAGATAAATATCATATACTGTACGTGCCTCAATTTATAGTGTCTTCATAAGTTCATTGTAACTATTTTGACCACATTACTTTGTTCTGTTGAAAATGAAATAAAGTAAATTGAATTGAATTGTTTTTATCCACTGAGCCACAACACCTCTACATGGATAAGATTATCCTATACATGGTTAAGATTAGCTCAAAGCTTTTACAAAGGCTGTAATAGACCTACTCTTCTCTTTTCTGAAATTGTGTGATTAGTAATTTTCCCTATGAGTGCAAATTATTTGAGACCATTTGGTAACCCTCAGAGATCACCAACACTGTCTTCACCCTTCGTCATGCCCCTCTCTTTCTCTATCTCTCTCTCTTATAGCTCTGATATTTCCCACCTCCTCCCTTTCCTAGTCTCCATCATTCTAACCCCCTTACTATCTGTCTGTCTCTCACTCTCCCTGTCTGTTGGTCTCTCTCCTTTATTGGGACAATTATCGCCGTCAGCCTGTATCAGCTTACATATAAACTCGGCCAGGGGTCACTGAACGCTCTGGATATTTAAATCCTAGCTTGCAGTGAATTGATGATGACCTATAGAGATTTTGCGTAGCCTGCGTTTCCAATATCAAGTACGCCAGCAAGAAATGTATCTACAGCCGTCAGTGTATTACATGTGGATTGTTGTCTAAGGTGTGATCACTGGATGATCTAGAACAATGAACCATAATCAAAATATAAACCTTGCAAATAATGATAGCGACTGCGGGCCAATACCCAGGGAATCTTGTTAATAAATGAAAGCTGATTGTCCCTTATTTTAAGCCTATATCTCCCACTTCATAAATTAGCCTTGGTGTATATCTTGGATTGCATAGGCACTGTATGTCTATACCAGAAGATTATTCAGATTTATTTGCTTATGTAGCAAAATTTATTAAATGTATATTTGTTGTAGCTCAGTGGATAAGTTTGTGGACTTGAACTATATGGTTAAAACTCCATTATTGTCCTTTGGCAATGCATTTAGCTACAATTGTCACCCTCTACCTAGGTGTGGTAGGTGGATGCGGGGTAGAAGGGAGTTCCTTGAATGTTTATTTGCCCAATCAGGGTAGCTGTGTTAAGGGGGGTCACTCAAATTATTTTTTGATGGGGGTGTGCCTCACAAAACTTTGAAATGGGTAGCTGTGCTAAAGCTGCAGTAGTAGTAGTATGTAGTGCTTAGAAACATTATAGTATTGTACTATATAAATGTACATTATTATTATTGATTTAATCCATTCTGCAGAATTTTTCACTGTTTGCTGCTATTGAAATCAACATTATGAAAGATAATAATTTCCACAACTAATTAGAAGGCACGTATTGCATTGCATCTTTGAACAAACATCTTAGAAAAACATGTTTCTATGATGGAAAAAAAGTCACTTGAACATATCCTGAGATAGAGACTCAGATATATCAGTAAAATGGTATCATACATGTTTGGTGATGAAAAATAAACTGAATCAACATGATGATCTGCATCATGTCACCCCTTCTGATAAAACTAATTGGTTTGGATCAGGTGTTCCACAACACAGGGGTTTCCCCTCGACTCTTATTAAAGTCATGCAGTTGGTTCTTAAAGGACAAGTCCACCCCAACAAAAACTTGATTTGAATAAAAAGAGAAAAATTCAACAAGCATAACACTGAAAATTTCATCAAAATCGGATGTAAAATAAGAAAGTTATAGCATTTTAAAGTTTCACTTATTTTCAGCAAAACAGTTATATGAACGAGCCAGTTACATCCAAATGAGGAACTGATGACATCACTCACTATTTCTTTTGTATTTTATTATATGAAATTTTAAGTATTTTGATTTTCCCGCCATTGTCATGTGAAATGAAGTTTCATTCCTCCCTGAACACGTGGAATTCCATTATTTTAACATTGTGTGCTTCAGGCAAGGAGGTCCTAATCGTCAAAATTCGTAAAAATTGAAATATTGTATAATTCAAACAATAAAAAAACAAAAGAAATAGTGAGTGAGTGACATCATCGACTCTCTCATTTGGATGTAACTGGCTCGTTCGTATAACTATTTTGTTGAAAATAAGCGAAACTTTGAAATGTCATAACTTATTTTTTTTTACATCCGATTATGATGAAATTTTCAGCACTGTGCTTGTCTGATTTTTCTCTATTGATTCAAATCAACATTTTTCTGAGGCGGACTTGACCTTTAACGAGCTGGGGTGGTGACCTTTACATGAGGCTTTCATTTAACATCCTCTCTGAGGGATTGAGGGTTTCCATTGTAACAGACGTAGCCTGTGTCTCTGAACAACTAAGGCGAGGCAGGTTAACATTGCATTGACATGAACCATTGTATGGTATGAATACTGAATGATCTAACCAATTTCTCATATTAAACTATATTGCTTCAGTTTGTAATAATGATAATAATAAAAATAATGTTTTATTTACCCAGGGTAGCCACTTTAGTAAGGAAACTGCTCTACCAGCGGACCCTGCATAACATAATGTTATTATTACCCTTCCCCAATCTAAATGCCTAGCGCCTAGCAAGAAGGCAGAAGGTCCCATTTTTATAAGTCTTTGGTATGACTCGGTCAAGGATCGAACCCACGACCTCCAGTTCATGAGGCGGACGCTCTACCACTGAGCCATCATGCCCAGTGGAAAGAACAATTGCAATAACACATTCTGTGTTATGAATTGGGTTTAAGAAGATAATGATCTAGCCTTACATGATTGTTAACTCTTTTAAATGCTTGTAAATCAGTCTCTCATTATACCTACGTTGAATTGATTTTTTATCTTGTAAATGTGCTTCTTGCTGTGAAAATAAAGATGACAAAGAATTTGATGGCTGACGTGGGTGTGGTAGCCACATGATCTGCCTTATGAAGGAATTGTTTTGTGGTGTCTAAATCTTTGCAAGGGTAATGGCGGTCTCTGCATGGGAGTGTCACAGGATATGGTATTCTGAGTTACCAAGAAGGTTATTATTCCTTAATAATTTGTAAGCAGAAACCATAGGGTCAGTGGCCCATCGAGATCTGAGGTGGATATCGGCTTGAATATCTTTCATTACTGGTCGTTCAGATTTTTCCCACGCTTGAATGAAAACACAGCTCTTGTTGCAATTAAATTCACTGGAAATATTCCCAAATACATGTAGTTTATTAAACTCTTATGCGGATTATTTTAGATGACAACTGGTTTGATTATATAGGTTCAAGATGAGAAGGAATATCAATGGTTGCTTCTGATTGAATGGAAGATGTACTGTATCTCTTCCTAATGTATAATTATCAATGCCTGAACTATGTAGACAAAGTTGAAGTTATTAAATCTCTGGTATGCTTTTCTCATTGGCAATTTTTTTTATTAACTTTGTACTATAGGTGGGGCTGTATGGCTATTTTTTTTAGAAAGAGTGTGTGTGTGTATTTGAGTTTTTGTCAGACGTGTATCAATCAGATATGAATATTTACGTCTGGGACCGACCTTTAACGTCACCATCCGAAAGACGTGACCAGGGTTCAAACCTTGAACCTCTGCATCAATCTGTAACTTCCCCACATACATGTAGCTTGGATTACAGGCACACGCCACAGCGCCCAATTTACACCACATGTATAGTATGGGGTTATAAGCTTTTAAAGCCCACATTCATTTCTCATAGCATTTTTGCAAAGTGGGCTATAACCCCACATATAGTACAGGATTTTTTGGTCACTGCAAAATAGCAGGGTTGGCCATGCAATCGCGTCGTGAAGCGAAAAGTCTATGGTTAAGCCTTGAGAAAGGAAACCCGGCCAAGCCAGTGATGTTGCTTCATGTATGCCCCTAGATGCAATGGTGTAAGTGCCGTTGTCCAATCAGAGATAAGCACTCTACCACTTGTCAGGGTTTAGAGAGTTTATTCAGGAAAAGCAAGCATTTCAGTAGCCGGGTTGAGGTTGGATTTTGGTCTGTGAAAAAAAGCAAAAATTAAACTACAGGGTTAGCAAAAGTGCATAGTTTAAAAAAATGAAGTGAGAAAGCACATAAATAGGGTACAAGTAAGCAAGGTTACATTGCATGAAACCACCCAGGCGAATGTGATGGGATATGTAGGGAACAAGACTACCACAAGAATTCCTCAGAGTAAAATGATACCCTGGTCACAAAATCTATGGCCCCCTGGTACGCATGCATCCGGTTTGAAGCCGCCTTCACGCCTGCAATTTGGGAAATGATGCACATATGACAAAAATGTACTGAAGCCACCTCGAGATCATTATCCCACTGATAAATATATTCTGAGGCGTGCAATTGAATGTCTGCACATAAGCTGGCTTCAAAATGCCTTTTCACGTGACACAAAGGACCATGCTTTTCATATCAACATTTTATTCTCGGTTTGTTGGCTATAACTATTGTCCACTATTTCTAGTACAGCGGTCAAGCCGGTCCAAGTCAACATGGGATTCATACATATACCAATTGCAGGACTGAAACAGGTGTGACGCCCCGGTGTGACGCTGCCTTCAAACTACTGCCAGAGGTGAACTCAGTCTCAGCCGGCCTCAGTCTCGCTTAAAAAAAAAAGAAGGGGAGGGGGGTGATACACATAAGTCGAGACGCGTTCGATGCAGGACTTAGTCCAACTTTGACGTATATGTATCACCACCCATAGATAATAGATATCTTGATGAATAACTGAAACGTAGTTATTATCAATGGGGGGTGGCATGCTGAATAGATTAAGACCTCAGGCACTTTTTCCTTGATTGAATAGCAGGGGTAACGTAAAGTTATACAACTCAGTCTTCTCTGTTTTGCACCCTACTCTGGTCACCCTTTCTTCTTTCTCCTCATTTTCCCCCACTACTTGGAAAAATCATAGGAGGTGGCTGCCCCCCCCACCACTCACCCATCTCTGTAGGGACGTAGTCTAACAATATCAGGGAAGGGTCAAGTCTTGGCGATCATATTAAAAAAATAATCTCACTTGAATTCAAGTGTTATTGCCAATACAGATGGCCTTGCCATGGCCCGGTGATGCTGACATTGAAAGTTGATGATTTGCACAGTGAGATATCAGAAAATAACAGGAAATCGCTTGTCAAATAATCTCATATATGTACATGTAGCTTCATGTAAGATGGAATTCAGGGTGATGAAACGAATGAAAGATGGTAGCCTAACAGCTATTTAACTATAAAGATATAATGGTATTAATAAATAATAGTTATTATATATATCATAATGATAATGAAAACAACAAGATTCATACCACTACTATAACTGCTAATAATGATAATATAAAGGCTCATTGTAATGATGTTGTATCTATTAATATAAGTGCATGAGCAAATCGTGAAATTGATAAGTATTGATAAAAATGGATGAGTAATTATCCAATGAGGAGAAAAATCTTATGAGATTTTAAAAATGGCAGGTATATATTCGCTATACATATGATAGAAAAAAGAGCATAAAGTATGAATGCATAAAAATAGACGGATGAATGCTTTCTTGTGAAGATATGAACACACTAGAGCATAAAATATAAGTATACAATGGGAAAAGTGATCTTCATCATTATCAATCAGCTTATTAAATAAAGCACTTCCAGTGGCTTCAGAGTAAAAAAGAAAAGACATTGTATTGTTATGGGAGTATTAGAAAAGAAGAGGCACTGTGTTGTAATGCGAGGATTAGAAAAGAAAAGACGCTGTGTTGTAGTGGTAGGATTAAAAAGAAAAGCTGTGTAATATTTGGAGTATTAGAAAATGCAAGAAAGTGTGTTGTATTGGGAGTATTTAGAAAAGGAAAGACAGCAATATCTTGCTGGAGGAAAACAAAAACAAAGTGTAAATGCATAAGAATATTGATAAATGCTTTCTAATGAAGATATGAACACATTAGAGCATTATATAGTAGTTTACCATAATAAACATGACCGTTATTAATTTCTGTCTGCTTATCAAATGAAGAACTTCCAGTGGCTTTCCTAATCCATTATTGCCAATCTATTTCTATCTTATTCTATGAAATTAGGATTAGAAAAGAAAAGACTGTGTATTTGGTATGGGGTAGAGAAGAAAAAAACACTGTTTTGTAATAGGTGGATTAGAAAAGAAAGACTCTGTGTTGCAATTGGAGGATTAGAAAAGAAAAGACCCGCTGTTGAAATGGGGATTAAGGATTAAATCACCCTATTGTAATAAAAGATAAAAAAGAAAAGACGCTGCATTGTATTAGGAGGACTGGAAAGAAAAGATGTTGTATTTGGAGGATAAAATAAATTACCGTATGTGCTTTTACCATGGACTGGAACCAAATATTAAATACAATAAGTCGTATTTATATCTTTCTGGTGCCAACGGAAATATTTCAGGCAATTATTAAATTATCAGCTTTACAAATCAGTATTTCCTTTTCAGATTGGAAATGCTATTTATTTTTCTGGGTGTGAGCTGAAAATGATTCTTTACAAGAATGCATTATTTTGAAATAAGAATTTTGAAAGAATAGATGATCCCCCCTTATACATTATTTTCTAAAGAGATTTTTAGTTATGAAAAGAATGATTACCTCTATTCTTCAAAAGTGGGTATGATGTTATTAGTGAGATGAATTGAGGAAAGATTTATCAGTCCACTAGTACCTATTCAGGTACAATCCACTTGGCTATAGCAATTAACATACAATTAAGAAATTGCGAACATCATGTAATAAATAATATGATCATAAAAAGATTGTTCTCATAAATAGATTTGTTCTCATTAAAAGCCCTCATAAAAATAAAATCAGTACCAAAAGTGGTGTGATTAGACCAGTATCTGAAGTCTATTATACAGTAACTTTATTTTTTTTAAGGTGAAGAAGGGCACGATATTTGCATCTAATTATGCCAATGCAGGCAGGCAGGCATTTCTAAGCGGATTAACTGGGTCGACCCGATCGGAGTATAAGTGCAGTTGTGCAGGTGGTTTGTCACATAGATCAGGTCTCAGCCAATAGGGCGAGCCAAGTGTTGCTGTGATTAATACCCCGCATCGCATCGAGTGGAAGTCATAGACAGTGAATGATACCTATAGCGTCCTATACTCTTCTCCTCCCTATAAATCTCTCTTCAAATCGGATGGTGTATGAGTGTGTAACAGTAATTGCCTCAACCTGTCTGTCTGTGTGTATACTAAAAACAGGTGATGGCTGACTGGTTTAAAGGACCCGCTGGATTGAACGATATTGATTAGAAATATGTGATATGCAGATAAACTGTTATTACATGATATATTGAATAATATTGATTCCTTTCTAAATGCAATAATATTATTGAAGTCTTTTTGGGGAAGAATGTGTACATTATAATTTGAGTTTCGCAATTTTTTTAAATTGTACTGATCAGGGGAACCCTTTTGTGCGCCGATGTTGCAATTGTGCACATTCGTACAATAGAATTCAGCAATTGTAGTTATTAGTTTTCTCCTCTACCTTCAAATTTATATAGGCTAATAAAAGGCAATAGTTCTTGGATAACAGCTATATAATGAAAATAAGTATCAGTGGTGCAATAAAGAAATCTTAAATTGAAGATAATAACGTGGAAACAATTGTCATTATCCACAAAAGAATTAATTCAGCATGCAAATAGTTAATTAAACATAATTTCCATTAAAGACACAATTAGTGCAAACAAAATCCACAAAGATACACATTCAGTGTAAAGCCCTTGTAGGGACAGAGTATAGGGGAAGGCGGGGTAAGTTGTGACACTTTTTGCATTTTGCATGCTAGAATTGATATGACTAGTACTATTGTAGAAATAAGTACCTTGCCTTTAAATTTGATTCTTGGGAAATGTTTTTCACCTTCATATAACCTTCTACCTCCACACTGAAAGTCATTGTGACCTTTGGAAAAACCGATGTCAAATGGCTCAATTTGCATCATATATGGGGTAAGTTGTGCTACCCTCTGGGGTAATTTCAGCCACAAAAACCACGTACAAAATGTATGGGGGGAGAACCAGCATGTCGATTTTTTGTTTAAAGTCTTTTCACTTGCTAATTCTCTATAAATACTAACGTCCTTTAAAAGGAAAATAGCAGTCATGTAAATTTGCCCCTTTCAGCCTGCATTTTAATCAATTTTATGGTTTGTTTGCTTTTTAAGATACATTTCCATAAGAATTACCATGGCTCAACTTGCCCCATGCTGTTTGGCTCAACTTACCCCAGTCCGAACTAAGTGCGATAATTTTGTATCCACACATTTATTATGCATCCATCATATAAAAGACTATAACAAGAATGAAGATCCATACCTGGACTAACAATGTTATTTTGTCTTTACTATATTTAAAGACGTGCGTGTGTGTGTGTATAAAGCACTTATCTATTTCACACTCTTTTTTACTTTTTTTGCTGAAATTCATACTTGTCCCTCTAAAAAACTACTTTTTGTTTCAAAGTGGAAAACAATGTGGTGGGGTTAGGGGTTATGCTATGGGTCATCAATACATGACACCACCACAATGTCTGACTCACTAATTATTGGCCTGGGGCTGGTGGCTCAACTTGCCCATATGCTCAACTTACCCCGCCTTCCCCTACACTATTTGAAAGCTTATTGATTTTTTTAAAACACAATTATCACAAAATGCATGTCATTAGGAGATTTTATTATTGTCTCATTATCACTTATTTGTAGCAGCGTTTTAAGCAGTAAAAGGGCTATCACAATTATCTAATCTAGTGAGAGGTGTATTGTGTGCAATCAGAGTGCAAATTAACCAATTCCAACCCTCCTGATTAGTCGGTAGTTTAGATATTTGAAGTAGGATAATTAATTATGGCAGCTGGTGGCTCAATGGAGTGGAAATACTCACCAGCATCAAACTTATATTGTGAGGATAGGATTCATTGACTATATCATGAGTATAGATGGTGGATTTCAGAGAGTGAATATGACAGTGATAGTCTTTAGGAAGAGACATTTTATTGAGGTGTTTTTATTCATAACGTTAATATTATTTCCATTGTTATCAGTGTTATTATTATTATCATAAGTAGTAGAAATAGTGAAAGTAGTATCATTATTAATATCATTATTGTAACTTTTAACATTATTTTCATTATTATAATCATTTTTTTCTCACCTGCATAGCAGAGTGAGACTATAGGCGCCGCTTTTCCGACGGCGGCGGCGGCGTCAACATCAAATCTTAACCTGAGGTCAAGTTTTTGAAATGACATTATAACTTAGAAAGTATGTAAACCTAGCTCATGAAACTTGGCCATAAGGTTAATCAAGTATTACTGAACATCCTATTAGAGTTTCATGTCACATGACCAAGGTCAAAGGTCATTTAGGGTCAATGAACTTAGACCATGTTGGAGGAATCAACATCCAAATCTTAACCTGAGGTTAAGTTTTTGAACTGTCATCATAACTTAGAAAATATATAGACCTAGTTCATGAAACTTGGACATAAGGTTAATCAAGTATCACTTAACATCCTGCATGAGTTTTATGTCACATGACCAAGGTCAAAGGTCATTTAGGGTCAATGAACTTTGGCCAAATTGGGGGTATCTGTTGAATTCCCATCATAACTTTGAAAGTTTATGGATCTGATTCATGAAACTTGGACATAATAGTAATCAAGCATCACTGAACATTTTGTGCAAGTTTCAGGTCTCATGATTAAGGTCAAAGGTCATTTAGGGTCGATGAACTTTGGCCGAATCGGGGGTATCTGTTGAATTACCATCATAACTTTGAAAGTTTATTGGTCTAGTTCGTTAAACTTGGACATTAGAGTAATCAAGTATCACTGAACATCCTGTGCGCATTTCAGGTCACATGACCAAGGTCAAAGGTCAATAAACTTTGGCCAAATTGGGTGTATCTGTTGAATTACCATCATAACTTTGAAAGTTTATGGATCTGATTCATGAAACTTGGACATAAGAGTAATCAAGTATCACTGAACATCCTGTTCGAGTTTCAGGTCACATAATCAAGGTCGAAGGTCATGTAAGGTCAATGAATTTGGCCATGTTTGGGATTTTTGTTGAATAACCATCATATCTCTGTAAGTTTATTGGTCTAGTTCATACAATTAGACATAAGAGTAACCATGTATCACTGAGCATCTTGTGCGAATTAGAATAGTTTTCAAAGTCAGCACTGCTGCTATATTGAACCGCGTGATGCAGGTGAGATGGCCAGAGGCATTCCACTTGTTATTATTATTATAGTTATTGTACATGTATTATTGTTATTATTTTTATTGTTATTATATTATTATCATATGATTATGATTATTATTACCAACATTAAAATTATTAGTATTATTTTTATCATTTCAATTACCCTATAAACCAGATCGTAGGTCATTTTATCCCAGTTTTGATGTTCAACTAGGAAGGCTGGTGGCCAGAAGACGAATGGCATATGATAATGATTGGTTCACAGGGACAACAATTGCCATGGCAACCGCACACAGAACACAGTGTAATAATTCACCTCGTGCCCGTGTCCCGATGACGGCCAGCAAGAGCCAGC